>NC_057720.1:91437604-91458028 GCF_004010195.1 Chiloscyllium plagiosum | reverse complement strand
CCGGGAGTGGAAGTTGGGTTGGTGGGGGGTGTGGATCTGGCAAGGGAGTCGCGGAGGGAGTGGTCTTTCCCTCCCCACCCCTATCAGCGTTCCTGAATGTTTCAGAGAACAACTCTGGGACACCCGCACCAACCAACCCAACCGCCCCGTGGCTGAACACTTTAACTCCCCCTCCCACTCCACCAAGGACATGCAGGTCCTTGGCCTCTTCCATCGCCAGACCATGGCAACACGACGCCTGGAGGAAGAACGCCTCATCTTCCGCCTAGGAAACCTCCAACCACAAGGGATGAATGCAGATTTCTCCAGCTTTCTCATTTCCCCTTTTCTCAGTCCCAACCCTCAGACTCAGCACCGCCTTCTTGACCTGCAATCTTCTTCCCGACCTCTTCGCCCCCACCCCCTTTCTGGCCTATCACTCTCACCTTAACCTCCTTCCACCTATCGTATTCCCAATGCCCCTCCCCCAAGAACTCCTCCCTACCTTTTATCTTAGCCTGCTTGGCATACCCTCTTCATTCCTGAATAAGGGCTGTTAGTGATGCTAGCCTTATGTAGTTTCAGACCCAATGAACTCTCTGGATTCCCAATCATCTTCACCACACTGAATGTTTTCTCTTTTGTTTTGATGCCTTATCACTCATGGCTGGCTTGTCGTCCCATGAGTATGTTTCATCTTTTTTGGGAGAATTTCTGATATCCTCTGAATTGTCCATCATAAATTCCTGCCATTGCTGCTCCATGGTCTTCCCTACTCGGCTCCCCTTCCAATTAACTCTGGCCAGCTCCTCCCGCATGTCTTTGCAGTTACATTGCTCAGTTATAATCATATTACATCAAGAAGAGAGCAATAGATATAAACCGAAAGAAGGAGTTTTGAGAGATGGGACATAAAGAGTAATTGACAAATTTCTTAACTAGATATAAAGAGAGAACAAGAGAGAGGATGCAGATGAGGAAATGTGAAAAATGAGAAAACTAGATTATTGAAAGAATTAGATGTACATCCCTCAATGTTTTGGCAATTCCAGTGTGCTGTGGTCCTTGTACAGTGCATGTACAACAGAGTAATACGTTCAAATGCTGGGTCTGATGCCAGAATTTTATTCTCCAGTAATATGACAGACACTAGCTTTGGAAAGAACCCAGCAGGCCAATATATTGAATTCCTGGTAGAAAGGGGATTAACTGAAATAAGTTGCGATACCATAAGCAAGATTTATAACACACATGGTAGGCTTATGCGGAAAGTCAGGAGGCATGGGATAGAGGGAAATTTGGCCAATTGGATAGAAAAGGCCGAAGGGCCTGTTCTGTGCTGTATTGTTCTATGTTCTATGTTCTATGTTCTACATCCTGATAAGAATGAGAGACAAGAGTAAGGAATCCCAGGAAATGGGGAACGTTGAAAGAAGGGGAACATATCATTTCAGATGAGGATCAAATAATGCTTTAATGCTTTATAAATGTTATACATCATGTGCACCATTTTTCGTTAACTGTGTGTCCATTGTTCATTCATAATGTGTTGTACACATATGAACAATCTTCCTTATCTGAACACACACTGATTAAACAGTGTAGTTAAAATCATTTTCCCACAATTTCAAACTGTCCTGTTGTCATGCTACCAGGATACATGAACACCAGCTGGCCACCAAAATACATGAACCACTATCACTAGTTTCCAAACATACAGACAAGGAAGGACAACACTTTGACTGGGACTACACATACATCTTAGGAAAGGCGAAACAAAGACACGCACGAAAGTCCATAGAGGCATGTACCAGAAGTACATTAATAAACACATCAATTTCGATCCTATCTACTTTCCCTTGAAAAAAAGAACTGGAAATGTCATCATCCAACTGAAGAAACCGAAATCTATAAATAGAGAGTCGGGTCATACCACCAGTGTGTCACCGAAGACTTGAACTGATTATATTACCTAGTCATGGTAACGAAACATCTGAAAACAAACCTCCAAGCTCAGCGAGCTAACTTACATACTTATAAATTGTTATTTTTCTTTTAATAGTTGAATTTGGGACTTCTCTGTCACTCATGTTTTAACAGATTACGAGGCGAGGTGAGCTTTTCTGGGTGTGTGGTTTTAATTAACAGAGGGGTTCGACATCGACATCATAACAGCTTGAGGGCTTGTCGTATGGGATTTGAAAAGATTTGGGGTACAAAAGGTCCCAGCAGATTCCATCACTTGGCAGTTAGTGACCTAGATCTTCAAATAAAACAGGTGAGAAAATTCATTTAATTTTGATTCCTTGTGGTTGGTTAAATTATAAGAAATGGCTTTTCACATTACTAAATAAGTTCTGGGGTTTGAAGATGATTCCCAAGTTTGCCATGAAAGTCTAAAAAGACAGAGGAAGGGCAAACTTTTAGAATTAACAAATAGATTAGAATTGGGTATTAACCAGGGACAAAAGGAAAGCTGAAATTGTAATGGAGTTGGTCAAGCACTTTGGTGTGTCAGAGAAACAGGCAACTGCAGGCGAGTGAGAAAAAACTTAAATTGCAAATGTGGCAACTGGACTTAGGAGATAAAGAAAGAGACAGGAAGGGAGAGAGAAAAAAGAGAAAGAGAAAGAGAGGAAAAAGTAAGAGAGAGAATCTGAAATTCGGAAGTTTGAAATTAGATAAGAAAGTTAAATTAACAGGATGAAGATAAAGGGAGAATGTAGGGATGTATACAACTATGTTAATACATTGCCATATTTTGGTGAGAAAAATGTCAAAACCTTTTTTATTTCATTCGAAAAATTGACTCGGCAGATGGTATGTTCAGTGAACTTATGGGTAATGTTAGTTCAGACTAAGCTGGTGGGCACAGCTCGTGAGGCATGTGCAGCGCTGCCAGATGAGGGATCAAGAGATTATGCAGATTTCAAACACAATGTTTTGAGTGCTCATGAATTGGTACTAGAAGCATATAGACGGAAGTTCAGAAACATAGAGATGGAACCAGATCAGTTTGAAAGAATTAAACAAAGTCAGTTTGACAGATGGATGCAGACCTTAAATATGGATAAGACCTGTGAGGCTCGAAGGGAGATTATTCTGCTGGAGGTGTTTAAAAACTCACTTCCATAGATGGTAAGGATTCATGTGAATGAATAGAAAGTTCAAGAAGTGAGAAGCGCGGCAGATTTGGCTGGTAAATATGTTTTAGAAGGGCACTGGGAAAAGGTGTTTTCACTGCAGTAAGCTGGGACACACAGTGCTGGGGGTTGAAGGGAGACACTTTGGGAAAAGATGTGATAAAAGAGGCTAAGCCAGTGGCATTAGTGAAACTGGTAAAGGAGACCCCAAGTGGAGCCAAGGAGCTGCAGGTGAGTGAACAGCCTATACAGGGGCTGGGTATGGAGTCAGTGCCTGATCTCTATAAAGAATTCGCCTCTGTGGATAAAATTTACTCGGGGGGTTGGGGGGGGGGGGGCGGGAGTGGACAAGAAATAATAATTTTGCAAGATACGGGATCTGTTCAGTATCTAATAGTTGAGAAGTGAGGCGCCAGAAAAGTCAACAGATCAGTCAGCTTGCGAAGAGCAGGACAATCGACATATCAGGCATAAACCCATTGTCAGGAATGTGGCGGGGGGCAAGGGGGTTGAAAGATAAATAGGAGGTAGGAGCTGGGCTGGCAGGAGGGTCACTGGGAGGGCGATAGGAAGATGTAGGTGGAAGTGATAGTGATACGTCGGATAGAAGGGTGAATGGATAGGTGGGAAGGAAGATGGACAATTAAGACAGTTCAAGAGGGTGGTGCTAATTTGAATGGTTGGATCTGGGATGAGGTTGGTGAGGGGAGATTTGAATTTTGGTGAATCCAACGTCGATGCTGTATAGTATGAGGGTTCCAACTGTCCTACCACCTATCCACTTCACCCTCCTGTCCGACCTATCACCATCAGACCCCACCTGCATCTACCTACCGCCTTCAAAGCTAACTTCCACCCAGTTCCACACAAACCTTCCTATTTATTTCTAAAGCCCCCTTCCCCCCCCTCCCTTTCCCCACACTTTCCTGATGAAGGACTTGTGCCTGAAAGGTCAACTCTCCTGCCTCCCGGATGCTGCCTGACTTGCTGTGCTTTTCCAGCCATACTTTTTAACTCTGATCTCCAGCATCTGCAGCCCTCACTTTCTCTTGGCCTCTAATAGTAAGAGATGGAAGTATTTTCACTCTTTGACATGTTACTCAAGAGCGTGATAATTTATGGAATGGGGACCGAAATTAAGCATTCCCTTGTGTAACATCAGGTTGGAGTGCCAAATCAATATTGGGGAAGTAACAGTGAGAGTGAGTGACAGAGTGTCAGTTCCAGGAATGCAGTTTGTTCTTGGGAACGATTTAGCAGGATTCAAGGAGGGAGAAACACCCCTGTGGTGAAGAAGGCAAAGGAAAATTAGGGAACTAGGGAGTGTGGTGTAAAATTCCAAGCAGTGGAATGTGGTGAAACGGTTAAAAATTATGTCCCAATACATGTGTGAAGCTCCGGGGTTACGTTTAACCGCCGAGCGTGGGTTGTTGGCAACCGCTCTACGAGAACTGACGGCTCCCAGTTTTGGTAACATGTAGAGTGAGCATAAGCCAGACCCGTTGTGGCGACGCTGCGGGGAATAAAATGCCCATATTCTAGCAGACTCGCCTCTTGGTCGTTTGTTCTGTGTCAGACTACTCTCCTACGAACCTGACCTTGAGAATTTTTTAAAACAGGGAGTTAAAAGAAAAATACCCAGGAACTTTTCCAGACTGTGTAGTAACAAGATCCCACTGTCATAAGTTACAGTAGGAAGGGAAAAACGAAAGAAAAAGACAAAGGAGTTGATGTGCAGTTAACTGATATCCTGTTTGATGTCATGGTGCAGGAAAAAAACCTGACCAGGCAGAGGGTCCTGAAAGGCTAATAGACTTACAACAGAGATATATACACACACATACACATGCACACACACAGAAAAGAAATCAGAATATATTATCGAACGTTATTAATTTAAAGATAGAATCCTAAAATTAAAATGGAGACCACAGTAGGTTAGTGCAGAAGGGAAATGAGCCGAAGTGCACCAGATTGTGTTACCAGTCACATACAGTGTTACGGGTAGCACATGAACTAACTGCAGGCGGTCACCGAGGTGTACGGAAGACTCAGACTAATGTACAGAAAAATTTCTAGTGGCCTGGAATGCACAAGGACGTGGTTAATTTTTGTTACCTGCCAAATGTTAGGTAAGTCACAGGCAGTAAAAAAAACAGCACCTTTGTTGGCAATTCCTGCATTCGAAGAACCTTTCACGTGGTTTATGATTAATTGTGTAGCTCCCCTTTCTAAGTTAAAAGTGGAAATCAATATTTGTTGACCATAATGGATGTGTCTACCAGATTTCCAGAGGCAATTCCATTACGAAATGTTAAGGTGAAAAGGGAGGCGGAGGAGTTGGTAGCTTTCTTTACTCGCTGGGGACTGCACAGAGCGATTTATTCAGACCAAGGTTCTCATTTTACTGCTCAGCTGTTTAGGAAGTCATGGATAGCTTAGATATACAGCACTTCAAATCAGGTGCGGCCCATTCTGAATCTCAGGGAACCTTGGAAATTTAGCATTAGACACTGAAGACCATGTTAACAGCGTACTGTTAGGATTGCCTGAATGATTTGGATAAAGGTGTCCCATTAAATTGTTTCCCATTAGAGATGTCCCAAATAAATCTATTCAGTTTACTTCCTTTGAGTTAATATTCGTACATGAAGTGAGAGGTTGTTTGAAGCTAATTAAATATGAATTGACAAAACTGACTTCGGACATCTCACAGTTGGATTATGTACGTGAAGTGAGGGAGAGTTTAGATGGAGTAGGTGAGTTAGCTAAACAGCACCTGAAGAGGGCACAGCATAGAATGAAGCAGGTGGCAGAAAAAAACTCTGAAACTTTGACGATGTCCCGTGGGTATTAGTATTGCCACCAGTGGTAGGAAATCCTTTCAAAGCCAGGTTTATTGGCCCCTTTCAAATTAAACAAAAATGTTGAGTCAGTTAAACTATCTAGTAAAGATACCGGAGCTGACAAAAACGTTATCAAGTGTGTCATGTGAAGGAATAATGCTCCAGCCACATTTAAGACTCAGGAACAGAGTTGTGGCCAGATGAACAAATTGTGCAGCTTATCTGTATGATGAGGTGATCTTAAGCAAGTGATTGAAAGCTCACATGTTACAGTTGGCTGAGCATGTTGAACGATTACAAGAAGCAAACTTGGTAATAAACTTAAATAAAACAGTATTCGTGAAGGCAAAGGGGACATTCTTGGGACATTACATTGGACATGGAAGGTTGATCCCATGGAACACAAAGACAAAGGGCTTTGAGAAATTTCCACGACCATCCTTGAAGAAAGAGGTGCATCAATTTTTGGAACTGAGTGGATTCTATCGGAAGTTTGTTGCAAACTTCAGCAGCGTATTGGCACCACTGCTGGATTTGTTAAAGAGGAACACAGAATTGTGGTGGACAGAACAATGCCAGGAGGCATTTGAGAATTTTAAAGCAGGATTAATCATCCTGCACCAGTTTTAGCTACACCAGATATTTTGAAACCCTTTGAAAATTGTGTTTGATGCTCGGGATATAGGGGTTGGAGATGATGAAAGATGATGAGATACAGAAAGTTGATGATGGAATTGAGTGGCCAATTGGCTACTTGTCGAAAAAACTCAATATCCACCAGAAAGAAAAATACAAAATTTCAATTATAGAAAAAGAATGATTAAATTTCATACTGGCCTGACAACATTTTAATGGTTACATGACAAATTGTTGCAGAATGGTTGTAGACAACAACGACAATCCTTTCGTATTTTTGAAATATTTAAAGACCAGAATATGAGAATATTTCATTGGAGTCTCGTGTTACCAACTTTGACTTAAAATGCACATGCCGTGGGTCCTAGAAATGTGATAGCAGATGTGTTATCGTGGATTTAAATGAAAAAAGTGTAGATAAGATTTGACTTATTCCAGTGCTATAGATGTGTGCGGAATTAATATGAATTGTATAATTGAGATTAATACTTTTGTATTTCAGAATAATGCGGTTAAGAATCAGAGGAAAAAGGTTCATTTTTTTTCTGAACAGGTGACGTGTTCTGAAGCCGAAAGCATGTCTGGTCACTTTAAGACAGAACGGGTTTTGCTGAATAGTAAGTATAGCCATAGATGCCAGCTAAAGGTCAGACTGTTCCAAATGTAACAATTAGCTGGGGAAATGGAAACCTGAGTTTTGGTTGCTATTTTGACAACATTACAAATACAACCAAAGAGTTTAAATAACGCTCAGGATACCAGAAGCCAAGGGAATTTGGATATTATTGTTTGGATACCTTGAAAGCAATCAAATTATGAGAATCGTTGTATCATGGGGAGTAAATAAACCCAGCATTTGAACACTAAAGGGAGAGCCACTGCCATCCAATAGCAGTGTATCTGCTGTAGAGAAGGAGTGCTCACTGGCCATGTTAAACACTCTCTATCAAATATACATGTTCATGTAAAACCTACTTTCAATAAAAAAAAACATGACCCAGGGAGATGAGCAGCTGGAAGAGTGAACACAGCGGGGAAACTAGAGACTGTGTGGTCTTGAGATTGTAATGTTGCAACAGCATATTTTTACAGAGTTGGAGTCAGATAGTAAGTAGTTAAGAAACAGAGGGGCTTGTGTTTGTGAATAGTTGTTGTTTAGTGTTCACTATAAAAGTTAAGAAACTAACTTGCTCTTTTTTTAAAAATAGTGGAATGTGGGGGATCTATGTCGCTCATATTTTAACAGATTACGAGATGAAGCAAGCTTTTCTGGGTGTTTGTTTGTAATTAACAGAAGGGTTCGATTCTACCTTGTAAATGTCCATCCATGCCATCCGCATTTTCCTGCAGTTGGCCCATATCCTTCTAGTCCTTTCCTATCTACATATTTATCCAAATGCATTTGAAATGTTGTTAATGTACCCCATCAACTTCATCTGCTGGCAGCACATCCATATATCAGCCCTCTGTGAAAGGAAGTGGCCCCTCAGTTTCCCTTTTATTCCTTCCCCTCTAACCTTAAACTAATTCCCTCTATTCTCGATTCTCTAGACCTTGGAAAAAGACTGAGAGCATTCACCCTATCCATATCCCTCATGATCTTATACAGCTTTATAAGGTCCCCCTTCAGTCTCCTACACTCTAAAGAAAAAGTCCTAGTTTGTTCAACCTCTCCCTATAACTCAGTCCACTGGGTCCTGACAATGTCCTTGTAAACTTCTTATGCACTCTTTCTAATTTAATAACATCCTCCCTGTAACAAGGTGACAAAACTGAACACAATACTCCAAGTGCTGCCTTAACAAAATCCTGTGTAATTGCAACATAAATTCCAAACTTTTATACTCAGTGTCCTGCCTGATGAAGGCCAGTGTGCCAAAAGCCTTTTCTCTGCCCTGTCTACCTGGGACTCCACTCGCAGAGAACCGTGCACCTGAACCCAAAGGTCTTTCTTCCCACGACACACCTTAAGTCCATCCCATTCAACATGAAACTCCTACCTTGATGTAAGCTTCCAAAAGGCAAGACCTCACACATCTACAGTACATTCCATTTTCCATTTCTCGGCCCACTTCCCCACCTGATTAAGATCCTGCTGCAATTTCTGATAAACTTCCTCACTGATCATGATACTACTTATTTTAGTGTCATCTGCATACTTGCTAATCATGTCTTGTACATTCTCAAACAAATCGTAGACAACAAACAGCAATGCGCCCAGCCTCCAGCCTGACCATCGTCCTTCCAAAAAAACTTTGCTTCATACCATCAAGACAACTGTGTATCCAATTGGCTAGTTCCCCCAGCATTCAACGCGATATAACCTTCCAGAGCAGCCTGCCATGTGGAACCTTTTCAAAGGCCTTACTGAAATCCACAGAGACTATGTCTACTGCTCTGTCCTCATCAATCTTCCTGATCACTTCATCAAAGAACGCTAACAAATTTAGGAAGCGTGATCTCCCACTCACAAATCTATGCTGAGTGCTCCGAATCAAACCCTGTGTAAGTAAGGGGTGCAGTCAATGGTATGCTGTCCTTCATTATAAGATGATTCGAGTACATAAGTAATGCCATCTTCCTGCTGTTGTAGAGCCTTGCTGAGAGAGTATTTGGGGCACTCTCTACACAATTGATCACCTTTGTAAGGAATCATCTCCTTACCACATTCACGGGTGATGGTATCATGAGAATAGAGTGAAGAAGCTGAGTGTTTAATCTGTAGAGCTGTGAGAGATTAATAAATAGTGATGCTGAAACACGAGGAGTGGCAGAGATCACTTATTTCCAAACAGACATTGACAGGGAGAGAAATTCCATAGTTTACCCAGGATTGATTGGTTTGATTTATTGTCATATGTACCTCAATACAGGGAAACACTTTATTTATGAGCAGTGGAGGCAGATCATAGCAAGCATGGCCAGACAGATCATAGGGTGGAAATAGACTTGGACAGAGTAAGGCATACAGGTTACACTGACCAGGATGTGCACTCGACAAGATCAACATGAACAAGATCAGAATTATTTGAACTTAGAGAATCCATTCATCAGTCTAACATGACTTTCCTAATAGTTTATATGCCTTAATTAACTCTCCCCACGTTATTATGCAGTCGGCGTGTGTACCCGTACTGAACGTCAGGTTGTTCACAATCTCCAACAGCAGCCACAATACCTTCCATATGAAACAGTTATCCATTCCCATCAGCTTCCGCCCTAGATAGAGAACACCAGGCTGACTTCTCAGAGTTGGAAGTTACCTTCTTGAGACTTCACACATATGGCTTCACTCTTCACCGCGAGAAAACCAAATTAAAGTCCCACATGGTTATCATGAGCAACGGAGCCAGGTGGAACAACGTGGAGCAGTCTGTCTGTGCATCCTCTGCTCCACTTGTTCATCATGTTAGAGCATCAATTAGGAGACAGTGGGGCTGCCGATGCTAGAGATCAGAGTAGAGCGTTGATTGCTAGAAACGTACAGTAGGTCAGGCAGCATCCGAGAAGCAGGAGAATTGACGTTTCGAGTACAAGACATTCATCAGGAATCAGCATCAATTATCTCATTCTGCCCCCGTGTAAGGGCATTGAGGTGGGAATGGCCTTCTACTGTTCTTGTATAAGTGACTCAAGGGACTGAATGGCTTCCTCCTCATTCGATTGGACAAGGCCAAGGGCCTGGCTGGGTTACCGCTGGTTCCTGTTTGACAGTTTGATGTGCTGACAAGTGTGATGATGCTGCAGCTTTAAGAGCTTTTTTGTCCTGGTTTCTTTTAAGAGAGAGATTGAATGATCGTTACCAAACTGGCTAGTTAAGGCCACTGAGTAAACAGCTAGCGAGGCCTTAGGTTTATTTTAATGCAGCCGGAATGGGTGTGGCCAGCTCTCACAGATTAGGATCACTGGGTTTTGGTTTCTCAGTAACATCAAAAACTATAGGGGTCTCCACAGAGTTCGAAGCTTCAGGGAATGTCTCCTGGTTGCTACTCTCTCTGAATTTTCTCTTGATGCTGTTTTCTATCCCCGAATTTTCCTTTTTGCCAAGGGCTGTGTTTATGGGAATTTCCTATGTTGGACGAGTTCATTAGTAATAGCTCCTAGATTTATTATTCTGTTAAGTTGTCCAATGGAATTATGCTATTCTAAATTCCTCTTTCTTTGGTTTTATTTCATCTTTCATGTTTAAATAAATGGTATTTTGAGTGGTTTGACCAGTCACATTGCATCTGGAACAGACACTTTACATTTCCTTTAAAATAAGAAAATGTTAGAATCTCGGCTACTGTCTTCAAATATTTTCGAGAGGCTCTGGTGTGGTCCATCACACTAGACTCCCTCTCTTCCGGAGTCATCGTCTGGAGGCACTGAGTGGGCTGTCCCTGTTCTTCTCCAATAGTGTCAATGGGCTGAATGGTTTCCTCATATTCCAGTGAAACCAGCGTTGGGCGCAGAATGAACTCTTGTTTTACTGTGGCAATAGGCAGTGCTGTTACATGAAAGTTACTGACACGTTAACAGCACAAGTTTCAATGGAGTCTGGGTCTTGCTGCACATGGACACAGATCAGTTCAGGAGCTGAGGGGCGATAAAATGTTCTGAACATTGTGGAATCTTCAGTGACCATCCCCACTTCTGATCTTATGGTGGGAAGGGTGGGGGCGGGGAGACATTAATTAAGCAGCTGAAGATGTTTGTGAAGAGGAAGCTACCCTGAGGATCTCCCACAGAGCTGACCCAGGACGGCGATGATAAACATATTCCTTTGTGCTATGTGTGATTGCAAATACTGGAGAGTTTACTCTGATTCCCATTAAGTCCAGTTTAGTTAAGCTCCTTGATGTAAACAAAAGTCATCCACTGCCTTGATATCAAGGCCAGTCATTATTACCAGAACCCTTGTGTCAATCTCTTTTGTTCATATCAATAGGCCATGATATAGGAGCAGCAAATGTTTTCTTCAAACAGGTGGTATTGAATGTCAGAATTTCTCTTCTCAAGAGTGTTGGGGAGCTAGATGACTGAAAGTATTTGAAGAGGAAGTAGATGGATATTGACCTGTCAGAGAGGTGAGGGCTATAAGGAATTGGGCATTAAAGAGGATTTCAGACCGAAAGCAGATCAGCCACGATCTTAGTGAAGGGCAAGGCAGGCTTGGGGAGTGAATGACCTGCCCCTGTTTCTGATGTTTTCACATTCTGTTATTGGAAAGTTAGTGGGTGTTATTTTCGTGAATGCTCTGTTATTGCATATTGCAGTCAGGGAGAGCAGAGGATTTTGTGAGCCATCTCTGGGTGAGGTATGGGGGTTGAATTCTCAGTGGATTTAGGTCAACAACGTGACCAAAAAATGGAGCATAAGTTGCAGAGATGGGAATCTCTGTAAAGAGACATGAGGGGCCTCTTTCATACCCAGCCTGGGTTTTCCAACTACATTTCCCAAATCATTTCAAAGCGTGTGTGACAGACTTGAAGGGCCGAATTGTCTCCTCTGTTTCTGTGCACCAGGTTATAGCAGTAAGTAGCCTCCAACTGCTCCTGTCTAGCAGGTATGAGGGGCTGAATGGAACACAGAAACATGGGACTGAGGAACAGGAGTTGGTCATTAGACACTTTGAGCCCTCTCCACCAGGCACTAAGATTGTGGCTGATTAGGTTGGGGTCTCAGCTTCACTTTCCTGTCTATATCCCATTATGCATGACTCACTTCTCTGTCAAATTTTTAACTAATGCAGCTTTCAATCAATGTGAACATAAGGCACGATAAACTTCCAGTGAAGAGAATTCCCATTTGAAAGGTCCAATCAGAATTATTCGTCGTTCCTCTTATAGAATCAAAGAGCCATACAGAACGGAAACAGACCCGTTAGTCCAATCTGTTCACTCCGATCAGATATCAAATCTGAACTAGTCCCATTTGCCAGCATTTGGCCAATATCCCTCGTCTTTCAGATACTTTTTAAATGTGCGATTGTAACCGCCTTCACCACTTCCTTCTGATCACACACCACTCTCTGTGTGAAACATTTATCTTCAGGTCACTTCTAAATCATTCGCCCTCTGCCCTCCAACCTATGTTCTCCTGTTCTGGACTCCCCTACCCTGGGGAGCACAGCGTGGCTGTTCAGAATATCCATGCCCCTGATGATTTTATAAACCTCTATAATGTCACCCCTCAACCTCTGACACTCCAGGGGGAAGCACCTCAACCTAATCAGCCTCTCCCTAAAGCTCAAACCTCCAGACCTGGAACATCCGTGCAAGTCATTTCTACAGAAAACCGAATTGTACACAAAATTATTAAAGTGGCCTCACCAATATCCTGTACAGATACAACATACCACCACAACTCCTATACTCAATGCTCTGACTGATCAAGGCAAATGTGCCAAATGTGTTCAGCACCAATCTGTCTACGTGCGACTCCACTTTCAAGGAACAATGTACCTGCAGCCCTATGTCCGTTTGTTTCACAACACTCCCCAGGACCTTACCATTAAATGTATAATTTCGGCCCTAATTTTCCTACCCAAAATACAAAACCTCGTCTTTATCTAAATTAAACTTCATCTTTCACTCCTTGCCCCTTTGTCACATCTAATTGTGGTCTCATTGTACTCTGAGATAATCTACTATACCACCTTTCTGATGTCATCTGTAAACTTACTAACTATGGCCCCAATATTCACATCTAAATCCTTTACATAAATGATGAAATGCAGTGAACTCAGTACTAATTCTTTTAGCACACTGCTGCTCACAAGCCTCCAGTCTGAAAAATATCCCTCTTTCATCAAGCCAATTGTGACGAGCTTCTTCTGTATCCCATGTGACCGAAACTTCCTAATCTGTCTACCAATCAGAATGAAATACTAGCTATGAAGAGAGGCTGAGTAGGTTAGGTTTATTTTCACTTAAAAAAACAGAGATTGAGAGAGGGACCTGATTGAGGTTTGCAAAATCATGAAGGGTATAGACAGGGTGGACAGAGACAAGCTTTTTCCCAGGGTAAAGGATTCAATAACGAGAGATCGTGCTTTCAAAGTGAGAGTTGGAATGTTTAAGGGGGATACACGCGGTAAGTACTTCACACAGAGGGTGGTGGGCGTTTGGAGCACGTTGCTAGCAGAGGTGGTAGAGGCAGGCCTGTAGATTCATTAAGATGTGTCTGGACAGATGCATGAGTAGGTGGGGAGCAGAGGGATACAGATATTTAGGAATTGCCTGACAGATTTAGACAGTACATTCGGATCGGCTCAGGATTGGAGGGTGAAAGGCCTGTTCCTGGGCTGTAAATGTTCTTTGTTCTTTAAATGAACACCTTGCTGAGGTCCATATGGACAACGTGTAACAAAGTGCCTTCATCAATCTTCTTTGTCACCTCTTCAAAACACTTAACCAAATTAATGAAACATAATTTCCCATGCAGAAAGCTACGTTATCTACCCCGATCAGCCCTTGCCTTCCTAAATGTATGTAAATGCTATCCCTCAGAATCTCCTCCAACAACTTACCCAACACTGACATCAGGCTCACCGGTCTATAGTTCTCCAGCTTTTTGGGTCACTGTTTCCTTTTCTAGTCCCACTGCTCCACTGCTCACAACAAATGTTAAATGTAACCAGGTTGGTGATATGGCCGATGATATCGGTCTCAGACTAGGTCAGGGTCAGTTTTAGGAACAAGTCAGGCTAGTTTCTTTAATCTGCTAAAACAACACGTTTATAATCCAGAGCAATGTTACTCAAACTATGATGGAAAGATGAATGGAAAACTGTTTGGGTATTGCAAATATATAATCAATATTTCCCTTTCTAAAAACACTGACACACACACACACACAATCTCTGCAATTTTAATTTGAAAAAACTTTGTTCAGATATTATTGGAACTCATGACAAAGGAAAAATTGCAAGATTGTTCAAAACGTTATCCTGCTTCTGAAGATATTGTACTCACACAGCTCTTAGCAATGGGATTTCATCCTGGGAGAGTTGGATTTGGCTGAATTCCCTTTGCTTTAGGCAGTGAATAGATTCCAGTGAATTCTGGTCAGGGGTCACCCAAAGGGTAGCACGGTGGTTAGCCCTGCTGCCTCACAGCACCAGGGACTTGGGGTCGATTCCAGCCTTGGGTGGCTGTCTGTGTGGAGTTTGCACATTCTCCACTTTTCTGTGTGAGCTTCTAAAGGGGTGATCTAGTTTCCGACCACATCTCAAACTGTGTAGGTTCGTTGGATTGGTCATGCTAATTTGTCCGTCGTGTTCAGGGATTTCTAGGTTAGATGCATTAGTCATGGGTAAATATAAGGAAATGGGTTGGGATGGTTGGTATGGACTTGTTGGGCCGAAAGGCCTGTTTCATCGCTGCAGGGATTCCATAAAAATAAGAATGGTAACAATGACTTTCGAGTTTTTTTTTAGCTCGCACACATTGCTGTGATGAGGAACAATGAAGGAGAGAGAGTGCAATAGGCTGTTCCTTCTCAGGTAGATTACATTTTCTCCCTCTCTGAGCTGAATCGCACAGGAATGTCATCCTCTCTCAAACTGTCTCCATCAAATTCCCTGTTCCATGTAGGTGCATCATTGCTGCTGTCATACACAGAGCCATACCCTTAGCAGAAAATGATCTTGGTTGATTTGAAGATATGTTTATATGTCCCTGCGTCATTAAAAAATAAAAATGTTTAATTTATTCAGAATACCTGTGTTAAACTGAATGCATTTTTTAAAGAAATACAGAAATTGCTGGAAAAGCTCGCCAGGTCTGTCAGCATCCAGACGCCTTTTACATGCTGTAGTTGTACCAGCCTCCACCACTTTCTCTGGCAGCTCATTCCATACACACACCACCCTCTGTGTGAAATGGTGTCCTTTGGGCCTCATCAAAACCTTTCCCCTCTCACTTTCCACCAATGCCCTCTAGCTTTGGACGCCCCTAACCTGGGGAGAAACCCTGACTACTCAACCTATCCATGACTGTTCTGATTTTATAAACCTTAACTGCTGCGAAAAGTGACTTCAATCAACACGAATGGCTGTACTTTCACTCATCCTGGGCCTAAATTCTGAAATGCAATACTGACACCTCTTCCTTCTCCAACAAGTCACAATTCTAAATCCATTTTAATCAATTTGTTCAGATGTATCATGAGACACTTCTGTGGGCTTTATTCCTAGACCTTTGTGCCTGGAGGTAGAGATACTAGCATCACTCAGCAATACCCATAAAGCTGTAACATTATTCTCCTGTGTGTTTGTTCATCAGACTGTTCTGACATGATGAGACATACTTCTGCAACAGGCAGGACTTGAATCCAGGCCTTCTAGTCCAGAGCTAGGAACACTACCACACAAGCTCAGGAAGTGGAATCAAATCCAGAGCTCTGGCTCAGAGAAAGGGCTACCATACCCAGATTTTGGGTCATATTTTAAGTGCCCGCTTTCAGCTTGGTGTGGATTTATTATAATCAGTTTGCCATTATTGAATTACAAAAAACACTTTGTATTATTAAGCAAATGCAAGATATTTGCCTCAACTGTAGGATATTGAATGTACTTGCGATGCTATCGAAATTAACTATGAACATCTTTAATTGCTATTATTTGTAGTCTGCACTATTAAGGAAAGAAATCCTGCAGACACACTCTGCCCAATGAAGGGTCTCAAATAGATATTTATTACTGAACATCAGAGACGAAGGAAGAGCTTAATTTCTGACCCCAAAACACCGATCACTCTTACCCACCTCTAACGTGCGACTGCCCTCTTCCTAAAACCATGAAATGACACCAAGCCGCTGATTACTGTCCAGCCTCTCCTCCCCACTGATTGTCTCTGCAATCTGTCCCTCCTCTCCCTAACCACACAAGGCAAACCAAGGTCAGGGACTTTGTGAAAATCAAGGCCGGAGTGTGCAGGTATCCTGGAGAGGGGGAGGGAATTTTAAAATTGAAGTGGGAGGGGGAGGTAGCAGTAATATCACACACTGGGCTGAGGAGTGGCAGACGGAGTTTAGTTTGGATTAATGCGAGGCATTGGATTTTATAAATCAAACAAGAACAGGACCTATACAATTAAAAGTAGGGTCTTTTGGCGGTGTTGTAGTACAGAAACCTAGGCCGGCAGGTTTAATTCTTTAAAATTTGCATCTCATATAGATAGTGTGGTTAAGAAGGTGTTTAACACAATTGTCTTCATAGGTCAGACCTTTGAGCTCGGAATTGGGATGTCATGTTGTGGTTGTACAGGACATTGGTGAGACCTCTCCTGGAATACTGTGTCCAGTCTGGTCACCCTGCCCGCTCATTCCAAAGGCACACCACCCTCTGGGTGAAAAAGCTGCCCCTTAGGTCACTTTTAAATGTTTCCCTCTCACCTTAAGCCTATGTCCTCTAGATTTGGACTCCCCCCGTACCCTTAGAAAGTACCTTGATTATTCACTTTGATATTATGACCTTGATATTATTAAGCTGGAAAGGGTTCCGAAGAGATTAACCTGGATGTTGCTAGGAAAGGAGGGATTGAAGCACAAGGGGAGGCTGGATAGGCTGGGATTTTTTTCACTGAAGAATATGAGATTAAGTGGTAACTTTACACAGGTTTATAAAATAATGAAGGGTACAGATAAGCTGAAGGGCTGATGTCTTTTCCCTAGAGTTGGGGATTCAAAACTGAGGGATATTTTAAGGCTTCAGGAAAAAGATTTACAAAAGTCATGAGAGGTAATTATGTTAGACAGAATCTGGCTTGTGTGTGGAATGAACTTCCAGAGGAAGTGGTGAAAGCAGGGACAGTTACAACGTTTAAAGGGCATCTAGATCAGTCCATGGATAAGACATCAGTTTGGATGGTGCTGTGAGCAGCTGCCCTCTCCCTCCCCCTCTCTGAATGAATCCCTATTGGTTTTCACCCTCTGCCAATGCCTGTGCAGTGGCGTGGGGAGGCCATCAGAGGGTGGCATTGCATCACTTTAAAGACCACAGAGATTGCCAGACCTGCCCCACACAGAGAGACACAGATACACACACAGCAATTGTTAGGACACAACATTGAGCTCATCTGGTAATTTAAACTAAACAAAGAAATGCTCAATTTGCCTTGTAAACTGTTAAAATATGAGTGACAGAGAACTCCCAAATTCCACTGTTTAAAACAAAAATATCAATTTTTTTAACTCTGAAAGTGAACATTTTACATCAACTATTCACAATTCTGAGACCCCATTTCTTTTAACTGCTTATTACCCGACTCCAACTCTACAGCAATATACTGTTTCAAAAAGACACTTATTAAAATTACATAAACGTAATTTCAAAACCACACAGCAGCTGTTGTTTCATCTGACCTCAAATCAAAATCCCTTTTTCCCATCTTTCCTGGGAAGACTGGCTCATGTTACAGGATGCTATCGAAGTGTCTACATTTCAGCATTCTGTAACCTGGGAACACATCCTTCCATGACACTGTCTCTCAGTCTCCCCCTCTCTGTCTATACCCCAAGCCCTTCCCATGTGGTGATATTTAAACTGATTCCCCTGCCATCTCTCTCTGGCAGTGATGTTCACATCCACAGCACCCCCTTGTCAGGGCACAATGGAGAGATGGAGCTGTAAATGGCTGGGAGCTGCACATCCCGTCACTTCCAGCATGGGCTGCAAGTTTCCCCACACTGTGCAGTAATCGAACACAGTGCTACTGGGCAATGCACTGGGGTGGCGTACACAGTCCTACATGCTGGGAGGGTAACTGCTACTGGTTTACAGATCAATGCACTGGGGTGGGGTGCACAGTCCTACATGCTGGGAGGGTAACTGCTCCTAGTTTACAGATGAATTGACGGGTGATCACTGCACAGGTCACTGTGCTGGTCAGACTATCTGTTTGAGGTTTATAGATAATACAATGATGTGGTCTGTGCAGCTCCCCATGCTGGATGGATATTTGTTTCAGGTTTACACATTAGTGCCCTGCTGTGGTCTGCACAACTTCCCGTGCTGGACAGATATCTAGTCCGGTGTTATAGATCAATGCACTGCTGTCGCCTGCACAGCTCCCAGTCCTGGACAGATATCTAGTCTGGGCTTATCGATCAATGCATGGTTGTGGTCTGCATTACTTCCCATGTTGAATACTTGCTGGAGAAACACAGCAATCCAGGCAGCATCAGGAAGTGTAGAATTTGATGTTTCAGGTGTAGTCCTCTTTCAGGACTCTTACAGAATGGCTACATCCTAAATGTAGACTTCTCCACCTCCTAATGCTGCCTGGTTTGCTGTGTTCTCCCAGCTTCCTGCCTGTCTACTTTGGAGTCCAGCATCTGCAGCTTTTCTGTCTCTATCCCAGCTTCCCAAACTGGACAGATGTCTCGTCTGCGTTTGAAGATAAGTGCTCTCACATGATCTGTGCAGTGTTTCACTCTGGAAAGATTGCTGGATTGTATTGACCAGTGCAATAGATGAATATGGACAGATTGCTGGGTTGTACTGAGCAGTACACTGGCCTGGTCTGCAGTGTTCCACGGTGAACAGATATCTCCCCTGGGTTTATGTTGTCTGGGCTGGTTCTGTGAGGTGGATTGAGAATGTGGTATATCTAACCATTTCAGCTGATCAGGCAATGCCTTTAGTCCCCATTCCTGTGATTGGACCCTCCGTCTCTCACCCCATTAACGTTACAGTGTGCCCAGGCACAGTAGACATGTTGGTGGGGAGTGTAGGGGGGAAAGGTGACGGACAGGTCAAGGAGTTCCCCGGAACGTTCTGTCCCCAACATTCTGTAATTGACATTCCCCGGAACGTTCTGTCCCTGACATTCTTTAACTGCCATTTCCTGGAACATTCTGTCCCCGACATTTTATAACTGACATTCTCCGGAACGTTCTGTCCCTGACACTCTATAACTGCCATTGCCCGGAACATTCTTTCCTCAACATTCTATAACTGACATTCCTCGGAAAGTTCTGTCCCTGACATTCCATAACTGACATTCCCCGGAATGTTCTGTCCCTGACATTGTTTGTGAACGGCCGGACGTCAGTGAATTGAACAAACGATAAGCTCCTGAGGGAAGAGATCCCGTTCCAGGGAGAAGGAGATATTGTTCCGAAAGCCCCTCAGGCAGTTAAAGGGGTGAATACGTTTTCCCTGCGTTTACATTTCTTCACGACACAGGATCGACCACAATTTAGACCAAAATACAGGAATTCCCAAACTCCGTTTGTCTTCAGGAAACTGGGAGAGAATCCTTCGGGACAGCAACGTTTCCAACCTCAGTATTAGGAACTGGGAAGGAGTGACCTGTGGGGTCTGTTCTCGAGTGATCAAGTGTGTGGGAATGTTCTAGAAACCATCTATCCTTATGGATGTGTCTCTGTGAGGGAGGGTTTCTTGTGGTTTAGGTCACATTTCTATCAGTAATTCCGACCTTCCCATTTCTTATTTCAGCTCCAAGTATTTTAATAAATCCCTGAACACAAGGACACATTTGAAAACCTCACTGGGTCCCCGATCAAACGGGTCTCTTTGCCTCCAGGCTGATGGATAATGGGTTTGTTTTCCTTCCTCACAGTTAACGTAGTGACCATCTACGTCCTGCTTTATAAAGATTGTGGATTGTCTCCATGTGTCAGACGTTACCTGGGGGCCATGGCAGTGGCGGATCTCCTGGTCATTATCCTCGACCTGACACTGAGGCACATTCCCATTGTTTATTGGGAACAATTTTATTTCCTGATGGACTCCGTCCCCGTGTGTAATATCCACGACCTGATCCTGAGACACATTCCCATTATTTATAAGGAACAGTTTTATTTCCTGA
>NC_057720.1:91408825-91437090 GCF_004010195.1 Chiloscyllium plagiosum | reverse complement strand
CCCTCACAATTACTACTTCACTGTCACCCTTACACACCCACACTGACTGCGTCACTATCACCCTGTCACCCTCACAATTACTGCGTCACTATCACCCTGACCCCCTCACAGTTACTGCATCACTGTCACCCTGACTCCCTCACACTTACTGGTCCACTGTCATCCTGACTCCCTCACACTTACTGCATCAAATCATCCTGCTCCCTCACAATTATTACGTCACTATCACCATTACACAGCCACACTGACTGCATCACTATCACCCTGACCCCCTCACACTTACTGCATCACTATCACCCTGACCCACTCACACTTACTGCGTCAACTATCAACATGACCCCCTCAAACTGTGTCCCTATCACCCAGTCCGCCACGCGCTTACTTCGTCACTATCACCCTGACCCCTTACAAATACTGCATCATTATCATCCTGACACCCTTGCACGGAGTGAACCACCAACAGCCTCGTCCCCTCACACTTACTGCATCACTATCACCCAGACCCCCTCACACTTACTGTGTCACTGTCACCCTGATACTCTCACACTTACTGTGTCAATATCACCCTCACCCCCTCACACGAACTGTGTCACTATCACCCTTACCCTCACACGCTTACTTCGTCACTGTCACCCTGACCCCTCACAATTACTGCATCACTATTACACAGACCCCCTCACACTTACTGCGTCAATGTCTCCCTGACCCCCTAAAACGTACTGTGTCACTGTCTCCCTGACCCCCTCACACTTAAATCGTCACTGTCACCCTGATCCCCTCACACTTACTGCGTCAACTATCACCATGATCCGCTCAAAATAACTGTGTCACTATCACCCAGTCCAACACGCCCTTACTTCGTCACTATCACCCTGACCCCTCACAAATACTGTGTCATTATCACCCTGACCCCTTCAAACTTACTGCATCACTGTCACCCTGATCCCCTCACATTGACTGCGTCACTATCACCCTGACCTCCTCACAGTTACTGTCACCTGACCCACTCACACTTACTCTATCCCTGGCACAATCACACTTACTGTGTCACTATCATCCTGATCCCCTCACATGTACTGCGTGACTGTCACCCTGACCACCTCACATTGACTGTGTCACTGCTACCCTGACCCCATCGTACTTACTGTGTCACTAACAGCCTTTTCCTCTCACAATTACTGCATCACTGTCAGCGTGACCCTCTTACACTTACTGCATCATTGCCACCCTGACCCCATCGTATTTACTTTATCACTAATAGCCTCTCCCTCTCACACATACTGTGTCACTATCATCGTGACACCCTCACAATAACTGCGTCACTGTCACCATGACACCCTCACACTCACTGGGCCACTATCACCCAGACACCCTCACACTAACAGTGTCACTATCACCTGACCTCCACACGCCACTTCGTCACTATCACGCTGACCCCTCACACTTACTTCGTCACTACCAGCCTCAATCCCTCACACTTATTGCGTCACTGTCACCCTGAAACGCTCACACTTACTGTATCACATTCCCCCGAACCCCTCACACTTACTGTGTCACTATCACCCTGACCCCCTCACACTTACTGCGTCACTATCATCCTGATCCCCTCAATCTTACTGCATCACTATCATTGTGACACCCTCACAATTAACACCTCACAATAACTGCGTCACTGTCACCGACACGCCCTCACACTTACTGTGTCACTGTCACCCGAACCCCTCACAATTATTCCGTCAGTATCACCCTGCGTTGCTAATATTTACTGCGTCTATATGAGCCGGACCCCTCACACTTACTGCGTCACTGTCACTCTGACCCCCTCACAATTACTGCATCAATATCATCCTGCCCCCTCACAATTACTACGTCACTGTCACCCTTACACACCTACACTGACTGCGTCACTATCACCCTAACACCCCTACACTTACAGCGTCACTATCATCCTGACACCCTCACAGTTACTGCATCACTGTCACCCTGATCCCCTCACACTAACTGTGTCACTGTCACCCTGTCCCCCACATGCTTACTTCGTCACTATCACCCTGACCTCTCATAATTACTGCGTCACTATGAGCTGGACACCCTCACACTTACAGCGTCACTGTCACCCTGACCCCCTCACACTTAGTGCATCAATATCATCCTGCCCCCCCCTCACAATTACTACTTCACTGTCTCCCTTACACACCCACACTGACTGCGTCACTATCATCCTAACATCCCTGCATTACTGCGTCACTATCAGCCTGAACCCTCACATTCACTGTGTCACTATCTATCTGACACAATAATTCTTACTGCATTACTACCAGCCTCTAACCCTCACACTTACTGCGTCGCAACCAGCCTTACCACCTCACACTTACGGCGTCAATATCAGCCTGACACCCTCTCACTTATAGCGTCAATATCATCCTGACCCACTCACACTTGTTGCGTCACTATCAGCCTCACACCCTCCCACTTACTGCGGCAGTATCCCCCTGACGCCCTCACACTGCGTGACTGTCACCCTGACCCCCTCACACTTACTGTGTCACTGTCACCCTGACTCCCTCATGCTTACTGTGTCACTGTCACCCTGACCCTCACACTTACTGCGTCACTGTCACCCTGACCCTCACACTTACTGCGTCACTGTCACCCTGACCCTCACACTTACTGCGTCACTGTCACCCTGACCCTCACACTTACTGCGTCACTGTCACCCTGACCCTCACACTTACTGCGTCACTGTCACCCTGACCCTCACACTTACTGCGTCACTGTCACCCTGACCCTCACACTTACTGCGTCACTGTCACCCTGACCCTCACACTTACTGCGTCACTGTCACCCTGACCCTCACACTTACTGCGTCACTGTCACCCTGACCCTCACACTTACTGCGTCACTGTCACCCTGACCCTCACACTTACTGCGTCACTGTCACCCTGACCCTCACACTTACTGCGTCACTGTCACCCTGACCCTCACACTTACTGCGTCACTGTCACCCTGACCCTCACACTTACTGCGTCACTGTCACCCTGACCCTCACACTTACTGTGTCACTATGACCGTAACTCCCCTACACTTACTACATCACCGCCACCCTGACACCATTGTACTTACTGTGTCACTGCTAGCCTCTCCCTCTCACACTTACTGCATCACTGTCACGCTGACCCCTCACACTCACTGCGTCACTATCATCCTGTCCCGTCTCACTTCCTGCATTAGGATCACTCTGACTCACGGACACTTACTGCATCACTATCAGCCTGACCCCTCACACATACTTGTGACACTATCTGCCTGACCCCACCACACTTGCTGCATCTCTATCAGCCTGACCCCCTCACACTTTCTGCTTCACTATCAGACTGACACCTCACACTTACTGTGTCACTATTCCACTAACACCTCACTTTTATTGGCCACTATCAGCCTGACACTCTCAACTTACTGTGTCACTACCAGCCTGAACGCACACACTTACTCCCTCACTATCACCCTTACTATCTCACACTTACTGCGTCAGTCTCTGCCTGACCCCATCACACTTACTGCGTCACTATCACCCTGCCCCCTCCCACTTTATGCGTCAGGATCAGCCTGACCCGCCTTCCTACCTGCAATCTTCTTCCTGACCTCTCCGCCCCCACCCCCACTCCGGCCTATCACCCTCACCTTGACCTCCTTCCAACTATTGCATTTCCAATGCCCCTCCCCCAAGTCCCTTCTTCCTACCTATTATCTTAGCCTGCTGGACACAGTTTCCTCATTCCTGAAGAAGGGCTCATGCCCGAAACGTCGATTCTCCTGCTCCTTGGATGCTGCCTGACCTGCTGCGCTTTTCCAGCAACACATTGATTAGGATTACCATGGTGTGAAATGTTTGGTGGGTTGAGAATTTGTTAAATTATTTCGAGAACATTTTCTTTATCAGTGTGTAAATGTTCCTGTCAGAAAAGGAGCAAAAACTGACCTTTTCTAGGATAACAAGACAGGACAGTGACTGAAGTGAAAGTAGGGGAACGCTTTGTATGGCAGAAAATTGCAGGCCACTTGTAGAAATATTTGTATAATTGATAATCACTGGTGAGGTGCCTGATGACTGGAGAATGGCTAATGTTGTACATTTGTCTCGGAGCAGCCTGGGAACTGTAGGTCTGAAAGCCTGACATCAGTGTTTGGTAAATTGTTGGAGGTGATTCTGAAGGATAGGATTTATATGCATTTTAAGAGTTAAAGAATGATTCGGAATGATCAACTGGGAGAAGGTGAGGACTGCAGATTCTGAGAGGTCAGAGTCGAAGTGTGACGTGCAGGAAAAGCACAGCTGGACAGGCAGCATCCAAGGAGCAGGAGAATCGATGTTTCTGGTGTATGCCCTTCATCAGGAAGGAGATGATTAGGGATAGTCAGCATAACCTTATGAGAGGGTGTCTCATCAAAATGATTATTTTTTAAGGTAGTCACCAAGAAGCTCGATGAGGGCAGAGCGTTAGATATTGCTTATTTGGACTTTTGTAAAACCTTTGACAAGGTTCTACATGGGAGACTAATTTGTAAAGTTCGATCACATGGGATTCAGGGAGAGCTTGCTAACTGGATGCAAAATTAGCTTATCAGTAGGAGACAATAATAGTGGAGGGTTGTTTTTCAGACTGAAGGCCTGTGCGCAGCAGTGTTCCACAGGGATCGGTGCTGGGCCCACTTTTGTTTGCCAATCATCTTACATGATTTAGATGATAATATGGAAAGTATGGTTCGTAAGTTTGTGGGTGACACTGAAATTGGTGTTAAAGTGGACAGTAACAAACGTTATCTACGATTACAAAGAGATCTTGATCAGTTGGGTTAATGGGCTAAAGAGTGGCAGATGGAGTTTAATTTGAATGAATGCAAAGATATTAAATTTTGATAAAACAAACAAGGGCAGGACATACACTAATTAAAAGTATGGCCTTGAGCCGTGATATAGAACAAAGAAACCTAGAGGTTCTGGTCTTTGAAGTTTGCATCACATGTAGACAGGGCAGATAAGAAGCTGAGAAAGTCTCTAGCCTTAAAACTTGTCTTTAAATATTTAGACTAAAATGTAATGCTGAATTATAGAACACATTTACCGCACACTAGAAAATTGACAGGACAGGCTTGAGGCTCAGAAAAAGGATGCTCTAAGGCAATTAAGAACATTTGCTTTAACATCAGTGAATCTGTGTAAACAGGACACCAAGTGATAACATTCACGGCTGTTCTTTTGTGAAATTAATCCAAGTGTTTGATTCAGAAGCCTTGGAATTGACGGTCAGATCCTGTCAATTATAATGAATCCTTATTAACCCTTGCAAGCTGGGCAAACACAGAGAAAAAGCATTTTGCCATTACAAGACCCTGACTTAAGAGTTCAAAAGGACACTAGAGAAAGAGATCATTTTAGTGCTGAGGCTGCTGAAGCCAGTAGAAAATTAACTCCCAGTGCTTATCTGTTTATGGATTGAATTTAATTGCATTTCTTGAGACTTTATGATGATATTGTGTAGCTATTACCAGTTATTAAATACAAACTCTGTAAAAGGTAATATTGATGAAGCTTTAACTTACTTGCTGTTCTTGCAGACCGCTCTACAGACCTTACAGACTGCCCCACTGTCAATTCTAACTATTCAGATCTTATGTCTTATTTGAATTTGAATCACAACCTTGAAAAGAAAGCATGTTTAACTCAAAGGCTCATGGATCAGTTTAAATGCAACCTTATAGTAATATCTCAGCCTCAGGTACAGAATGATTCAGTGCTTAAAAAGCAGAAGTCTGCTCCTAGCTTAGAAATAATTCTGGGCCAAACATTGAAGAGATTCTAGCACAATGTGTCAGGAAGCCATTTTATGGTTAAATGTTTGCCTTCCTTGCAAAGAAGCCATTTTGTAAAACAATCGTATCTGACATGCGAGCTGTGCAAGGTTACATCATGAACTCTCCAATTAGCTCAGACTGGTATCTCTTTATGATCGGAGTTTATCTCGCTTGCAGGTGCCTAACTCGGCTGGGTATGTTTTGCTCACCTGATGAATGGCTTAGGACCTGTAGGAGTGATTAGTTGAGCGTACACAGACCTGTCAATTAACTTCCCTTCCTTACAAATTATTGACTTCCGCAGTTATCAGTATAACTAAGAACATGCAATATTTTTGTAAACGTTTTGTATGAAGGAAGCCACTTTGTATCAGTACAGCCTGCTGGGGCACCTGAAGAGCTGATACCCTACTCTCCTCGGTTATTAAAACCTAGTTAGTTTAGATTATACGTATCAGTGTTATGTTGTAATAGTGATGCTGTTGGTAAATAGAGGGGCTGACTAAAATTAAACTAATCTGTCTGTAAGAGGTTTTTATTCCAGACTTCCAGAGAGTACGATCTCCGGGACGAACCAAGAGAGAGGGGCTTGCAGGTCTGTGTCCACACGGGATCCCCTGGGCCATCTCGAATCTGTACTTTAACAGCAATGTTTAGCATGCATGCATTCATTGCTCAGACATTTCAGTATAGGAGTTGGGACATTATGTTGAGGCTGTCCAGGATGTTGGTGTAGCCTCTTTTGGAATACTGTTTGCAGTTCTGGTCGCCCAGTTATCGGAAGGATATTATTAAATTGGCGCGGGTTCAGACGAGATTTATCACAATGTTGTCATGAATGGATGGATTGTGTTATAAGAGAGGATGGATAGGCTGGGATTTCTTTCACTGGAGCGCAGGAGGTTGAGGGGTGACCTTATTAGAGATTTATAAAATCACGAAGAGTGTAGATAAGATGAATGGCTGTGGGGGCAGGAGGATTCAAGACTCGGGTCCATACTAGCGGGTGGCACAGTAGCACAGCGGTTAGCACTGCTGCCTCGCAGCGCCAGAGACCCGGGTTCAAATCCCGCCTCAGGCGACTGACTGTGTGGAATTTGCAAATTCTCCCTGTGTCTGTGTGCGTTTCCTCCAGGTGCTCCGGTTTTCTCCCATTGTGCAGGTTAGATGAATTGGCCATGCTAAATTGCCCGTAGGGGAATGGGTCTGGGCGGGTCGGTGTGGACTTGTTGGGCTGAAGGGCCTATTTCCACACTCAGTATTCTAATCTAATTTTGAGAAAAGTTGTAAAAAGACAGGAGTTTTTTTTATTTTTACACTTGTGGATTGAACTTCTAGAGGAAGTGGTAGCTGTGAATACAATTACAATACTTAAAAGACATTTGGATGAGTACACGAATAGGAAATATTTGGAGGGATATGGGCCAAGGAGAGGCAGGTGCAAATAGTTTTGTTTGGAATTATGGTTGACATGGACTGCTTGAATCACAAGGACTGTTTCGGTGCTGGATAACTTTATAAATCTCACTCTCGCTACCTCTGTAAATTCCACCAGCCTCACAACTCTCCCTATCACTGTCACCTCATCCAGCCTCACAACACTCCCCATCACTGTCCACTCATCCAGCTTCACAACACTCCCCATCACTGTCACCTCATCTAGCCTCACAACATTCCCTATTACTGTCACCTCATCCAGTCTCACAACTCTCCCCATCACTGTCATCTCATCCAGCCTCACAACACTCCCCATCACTGTCATCTCATCCAGCCTCACAACTCTCCCTATCCCTGTCACCTCATCCAGCCTCACAACTCCTCCTTATCTCTACAACTCCTTTCCATTCTCAGAACCCTCCCTATCTCTGCTATCACAAGTATCTCTATCTCTAATCTCCTCCAGCCTCGCAAATCTCTTTGGTGTGTGCCTTTCTCTAATTCCAGCCTTGAGGACACGCCACTTTTATTTCAGATATCTGCACCCCGAGCTGCAAAGTTTCCTCCAAAATCTCTCTGGCTCATTTTCCTCCCATGAACATTAACCAATCATGTATCATCTAATATCACCTTCTCTGAGCTTGTTTCAAATATGGCTTATCATATTCCGATATTAGGTGTCTCAGAGGCCTCGAGGAGAGAAAAAGGCTCTGTGGTCTATCGGGTCAGTGCTGTAAAAAAATCTACCAGCTAACTATTCTACTCCCATTTTCCAGCACTTAGCCCATTGCCCTGTCAGCCTTGGCATTGCAATTGTATCCCTAAATACATCTCAAATATTATTCGTAATAGCCACAACATCGAAGTCCCAGGTACCAACCCACGCTGCAAGTACATCTCAAATATTATTGGGATTTCTGTGTCTCCCACCATTACAGACAGTGAGGTTTAGTGCAACTGTTGCTCTAGGATGACATCATCCACAGGAACACAGAGCAGCTGGGTCTGTGCAAACCAGAGATCACCCACACATCGGGAAGGATGGCATGGTTCCTGAGAGGGGGTACAGGAGATTTACTAGGATGGTTCAAGGAATGGGGTATTTTAGCTGTATGATTAGGGTTTTATCACATTAGTTTTTCATGTGACATGGGTGTTGCTAATACACATCAAAATAGCCATCTGCAATAGATGGACGCTCCTTCTCAACCTCTCCCCTTGCCTGGGCTGGGGAAACCTTCAGGTTAAACCACCACCAGACATCGCACCCTAATGAGAGAGCAGCCCTATGGTCTAGTAGGACAATACTGACTTTACGTTTTACACAGTGATGCCACTGTGTGTCGGGAGGGGTGGGGGGGGAAGGGGTGGAGAGAGGGAATGCTGAAGTTGGTGGATGGGACACCACTCAGGCACAGTGCTTTGTCCTGGAGGATGTTCACTTTCTTTAATATCGTTGGGGGCTGCCCTGATGCAGGCAAGTGGAGAATGTTCCAACACAATCCTGATATGTACCTTATAGACAGCAAACAGACATTGGGGTATCAGGGATTTGGGGAAACTGAGATTGTTCTCCTTATAGCAAAGGAAATTGAGGGGAGCTGTGACAGAGGGGTTTACAAGAGATATACATTAGGATGATAAACCTTACTCTCATCAGCTCATCATAAAAGGATTACAGGACACATATTGAAGATTTGGGGGAGATGTATTGAGAGAATGGGATGATTCAAAGGTGAACTTTTGTGCGGCAAATGGGAATGAGCTGGAACTTAATACTCACACACAATGCGATAATCCAAGTCCTGATGAGTTGAGTAATTCTGTCAGAGTTTGGCATTACAATTACTGAGATTGCCATCTGAATGTCAACCTGCAGTATCCTGTAATACAAGTTTATAAAATCTGTCACAGTCAGTTCAGGTCAGAAACTCACGCCATTCCCTTCTCCTGGCCCAGGATGACTGGACACATTCCCCCTTGTGGAGGTCAGCAGTCAATTCAGGGGCAAATCTACATGGGTTTCTATAAGTTTCCATCTTGTGAATTCATGTAACTGACACATGGGACAGAATGTTCCAAGAGTTATTGAGATGTGGAGAGCAGGATTTGCTTCCTTTTCTTTCTTTCCATGCTGCCGCTGTGCCTCATCAATAAGACATGGGGTGGGAAAGGCTCATGCAGCTTGATGGGCAAGATGTCTCCATTCTGACCAATGGGCAGCAAGCTCCTCCCAGTCATTCCAAAGAGTATCACTAAAAAGATAGCAACTGAACATGCTTCCCACGGCCCAGTGCTCCCAGTAAATGTTTAGAAGAATGGAGTGGAGGGGGGTGATGAAGTCTCCTCGAGAAGGCATAACAGTAAAGTTCTCAGGATTATAGGAAGAGATATTGATAGGAGAAATGGGCAACAATTTGGCAAATGGAGTATAAAAGAACAGAGAACTATTTAAATGGTGGAAACTGTAGAACGCTGCACCACAAAGGGACCGGGGTAATTGTGCAGGAAACATAGAAAGCTAGCACACAGTTACAGTAGGTCATCAGAAAGGGGAATGGAATGTTGTTCCTTATTTCAAGGGACTTGCCATATAGAAGTTTGGAGTCTATACCTTTGGGCAACTGTACAACTGCTGGTGACACTACACCTGGAGTAATGAGAGCAGTTTTGGTTCCTTTATTTAAGGAAATATATTACTTTATTGCAGGCATTTCAGAGAACATTCACTGGGGTGATACCTGGTTTTGGAGGGATTATGTTTTAAGCAAAGGCTGAAGAAGTTGGGAATCTACTCACTGGATTTTGGAAGAATGAGAGGTGACCTCATTGAAACATATAGGATTCTTTAGGAGTTTGACAGAGTAAATACTGAGAGGATGTTTCCCATCCTGCGGGAGTCTGACCCAGAATCTGGTTCCAGTCACGAACTCAAGAATTCTGTTTCAGATTTGTCAAATTTAAGGCAACATAGACACGGGTATGGGGTTTCAGTAGCAATGGAGCTGGGGTGATGTGGAGACAACCAATATTTCAGAGATTGGAATTCCTGATGTTTGTGATTGTGTGGATATCTGATCAGAAGGTCACCTTGGGGTCAGATATAACAGCAATATTGTCAAGAGTGTAGTTCTGCCTCAGACAGTTCCCAGTGAGAGGGAGGGGCTCAGCAATAAGGGAAAGTAATTTGCAATAGCAACTGAAGGCAATGGGTTTAACCATTACAGTGTTTCATTGGAGGAAATTGCAGCTAATCGAGTAGTGGAAGCGTGGTAAGCAGTTTGATAACTGAGTAACAGTGGAGCAATGGAGAGGGATGATGGGGAGGTAGAGCTGGGCATTGTCAGTGTACATGTGAAACCTAACACAGTGCTTTTGGACAATGTCACCCCCTGGCAGTATGTAGGTGAGAAACAGGAGGGGCCAAGGATAGATCATCGAGGGACACCAAATACAAGGAATTCAGAAAGGAAAGGGAGAGTGGAGATGGAGCAGGATTCTCCAAATACGATGAGGTCAAATATTAGTTTTTAGCAGAATGGGTGAGAAGAACATAATGAGAAAAGACATAAAAACAGAACAAGGAATAGTATCTGTGAATTGGAGAGGGGGATGTGACAAGCAGGAGGAGGAGACAGATTTGGAAGGTCTATTATTTAGCTAGACTGGGGTAAAGGGTAAAGACGAGCTCTAATAAGGCTTGATGAGAGACTGGAAAAAGATGTTAGTTTAGGACTAAAATGAGGAGCACCATGTGAGGCAGTTTGGCTCGGTGGGCTAGTGGAAGGGAGGGAGGCAGCTGATCGGATTGTCTCAATCCATGTACTCCTCACACTTGTTGTTGGAGGGGAGGATTGAAATCCTACTTCAATAGACACTGGATCTGAAGTCAGGAAAAAGAACTGGAATGAAGAATCTACAGGTTGCAATGGAACCATTGTGGATTTTATTCTGCCATTGATAATGTCCTTGAGGGAAAAAAAACCTGCCAACCTGACAGTGGCCCACCAATTCACTCAGTGTATTAATCACTGCAAAGTCTCAACAAAGGAATGAAACTGGATGAACCACATTACATCTACCAATGCACTGGCAAATACAACCACAAAATCAGCCCTCTTGACCCTGCAACATCCGCCTCACTGTGGGCCAAAAACAACAGAACTGTACTCCAGCCCAATCTGAAATCTCATGGCCTGATATATCCCCCACTCAACCATTAACACCAAGCCAGGGGAATCAACCCTGGTTCAATGGAGAGTGCAGGAGGGCATGCCAGGTGCAGTATCAGGCATACCTAAAAATAACGTGCCAACCTGGTGAAGCGAACCAACCTGCATGCCAAACAGCACAAGCAACACCAAATAGAACTAAGGGATTCCACAGCCAATGAATCAAATGTGAGCTCTGCAGATCTGCCACACCTAGTCATGAGTGGTGATGGACAATTAAACAACTCACTGGAGGAAGCATCACATATAGCCCCAACATTACAGATGGAGGGGCTTCACACATCCATGCAAAAGATAAGACAACAGCATTTGCAGCAATCTTCAGCAAGCAGTGCCAAATGGATGAACCTTCTCCATTAGTCCCTGACATCACAGATGTGAATCGAATTGGTTGAAAACCCATTTGAAGTAATATCAAGAAATGGACAAATAGTAGAAAGGCTATGGCCTCTGCCAATATTCTGGCAATAATACTGAGGGCTGTGCTCCAGAACTTGCTGTCCACCAAGACAATTACTGCTCCAGCACTGGCAGCTACCAACAATGTGAAACATTGCCCAGGGATGTTCAACACAAAAAGCCAGGACAAGTCCAACTCAGCCAATTTCCCTCCATCATTCCACACTGGATCAGCAGTGAAGTGATGGAAGGTGTCATCAACAGTGCTGTCAAGCAGCACCTGCTCAGCGATGCACAGTTTGGGTTCTGCCAGGGCCACTCATTTCCTGAGATCGTTACAGACTTGATTCACAAACTGACAAACAGCTGACTCCCAGAGGTGAGGGCGACAGCCCTGTCCCTCTGCAAGATCACTATTTCGACTTCAGTGATATCACCTGACCTCACCAGTCTCAGCTCATTTGCTGAAACTCTCGTTCATTCCTTTTGTTAATTCTCGATTTCATTATCGCAACGATCTGCTTTATTCCTTTAAGGCATTCCTAAAAAACTGCTTATTTGGCAATGGTTTTGGTCACCAGGCATAATATTCTCCATCTGTGGCCTTATGTCAAAAGTTCTCAATAATATTTTTGTGAAATTAAAAACATGTCGATTTGTACAGATATCTTCTACTCTTCACTATCACAGAGTGATTAATCTATAACGTCTCTTACCCAACCACATTGTGGGAGCACCTTCACCACACAAACTGCAGCAGTACAACAAAGTCAACATCACCTTCTCAACAGGCAACAGGGCTTTGGCATTGATCCCTGGTATCTGTGGAAGGAGAAGTACACTTGATGTTTCAGTGAGTGCAATATGAATTACAGGGAATGAAAGTGGTGCAGAATTTGACTATCAGAAATGGAAGAAAAATCCACTCGCTTATTGGAAAAAAGAATTCTTGACTGTCACTGATAATGGAGCAGCACATGGTCAGGAGCCGGGCAGCATTGGACAATTCATTTACAAAACGTCTGTGAAAGTAATAGTAAAATACTACACAGAACAAAAATACACCCATGAGAGACCGAGGAAGCTAGATAATGAACAAGTGGACATCAGGAGCCTAGAGGTGAACCAGAGCAGTGTTCACTTTTATGATCCCACGGTCAGAGATGTCTAGCATTGAAACAGACTTCTTCGGTCCAACCTGTCTATGACAACCAAATATCCTAACCTAATCTATTCTCATTTGCCAGCACTTGGCTGCTATCCCTCTGAATCCTTCCTATTCAGATGCCTTTTAAATGTTGCAATTTTACCAGCCTCCACCACCTGCTGCATGAAAGAGGTGCCCTTTAGGTCCCTTTTGAATTTTCCCCTCTCACCCTAAAACTATATCCTCAAGTTCTGGAATCCACCAACCTAAGGTAAACATCTTGTCTATTGATGCTATCCATGCTCCTCACGATCTTATAAACCTCCCCAACATCACACCTCAGCCTATGACACTCCAGGGAAAATGGCCCCAACCTATTATGCCTCTCCCTGCAGCTTAAATCCTCTAACCCTGGCAACATCTTTGAAAATCAATTCTCAAATCTTTCATGCTTCAGTGCCTCCTTCTGATAGGAAGGAGACCAGAATTGCACACAATATTCCAAAAGTGGCCTAACCAATATCCTGTCCAGCTCCTCTACTCAATGCCCAGACCAATAAAAGCAAGCATAACAAATGTCTTCTTCATTATCCTATCTACCTGTGACTCTACTTTCAAGGAACTCTGAACTTGCACTCCAAAGTCTTTTTGTTCAGCAAGACTCTCCAAGACCTTACCATTCAGTATGAGTCCTGCTCTGATTTGCTTTTCTAAAATGCAGCACCTCACATTTATCGAAATTAAACCCTATCTGCCACTCCTCAGCCCATTGGCCAATCTGACCAATATTCCATTGTACTCTGAGATACCCTTTATCACTGTTCACAATACCTCCAATTTTGGTGTCACCTGCAAACTTACTAACTGTACCTCCTCTAATCATCCAAATCATTGAAATGAATGATGAAACAAATCCAGAAAAAAACATTCATTTCTCTGGGTGTGAATATGCTCTGTGTAAATCCTGCCCTATGACTCTCTACCAGAGAAGATGTCGGTGTTGATTCGGTCGTCTGAGATAGAAACAGAAAGGTCTAGGAAGGGGAGGGAGGAGTCCGAGACTGTCCAGGTGAATTTGAGGTCGGGGTGGAAGGTGTTAGTGTAGTGGATGAACTGTTCAACCTCCTCGTGGGAGCACGAGGTAGCGCCGATACAGTCATCAATGTAGCGAAGAAAATACTAACTGTACCTCCTCTAATCATCCAAATCATTGAAATGAATGATGAAACAAATCCAGAAAAAAACATTCATTTCTCTGGGTGTGAATATGCTCTGTGTAAATCCTGCCCTATGACTCTCTACCAGAGAAGACTGCACATACACCTCTCTGAACTTTGCCCCCTACAAAGCTGGCTGCTGCGCCGCTTTGCCCCGAATAAAGATGGCGGCGCTCACTCGGGCGGGATCGCTCCTTGAGGCATTTTCCCGTTTGGTGCAAAAATAGGACTGTAATTTTTAAATTTGTATTTTCCGATGTACCTCTCAGCCCATACCAACACCATTTCCTTCCTGCTGTTTATTTCTTTCCTTACCGTTAGCTCTCCAGCCATACGTTCTGAACATGCGCGCCGACCGTGAGAATGATCACGTGGTATAGTCTAGTCCCGCCCCTCGTTTACAGTGATTGGTCGGAAGACCAGCTGACCCGCCAGGTCTTCCAGCTCTGCCCCTGTCTTTCCATTGGTCCGCCTCTGACATCAATCACGGGGCCCATTGTTGGCTGGAGCATGCGCACTGTTTTGTGGCTTTTGTTGCTGTTCATAACTTACAAGAGAGAGGGACAATATTAAAAATCACACAACCATCTGATGAAAAGCCAGCAAAGTTAGTGCTTCCAAATAAACCTGTTGGACTATAAAGTGGTGTTCATTGATTTTTAACTTTGTCCAACCTAATCCAAGACCAGCACCTCCAAGGCACGAGTGATGGAGGAATGCATAATATAAGAACAAGGAGCAGGAGAAGGCCATCCTGCCCTTCGAGCCTGCTCTGCCATTCAACTAGATCATTTCGTGGACGCAGAACCATTTACCCGCATTCTCACCGTATCCCTTAATTAATTATTTATTTTTTTTAAAAAAAATCTACCTTAGCTTTACATACGTTTATTGAACAAGCATCGACTACTTCCCTGTGCAATGAATTTCATAGGTGTTAAGAAGTTCCTCTCAATTCAGTCCTAAATTTGCTGCCTCTAATTTGAGGTGATGCCCTCTTTTCCTAGCTTCACCTGCCAGTGGAAACATCCTCTCTACTTTTATTTTATCCATTCCATGCATTAGTTTAGATGTTTCCATTCTTTTGAATTACAATGAATATAATCCAGTGGGATATAGGTAAAACAGTGTTACTTCTGCAAGTATAATTGAGTACTAACTTTAGCGTATAATTGTGGGATATAGGTAAATTATTAACTTTAGTGTATAATTGTGGATAACTGGGTACTAACTTTCGTGCATAATTATTCTAGCAAATAATTTCTTCCATTATGATAGTTTAAATAATTTAAAGTCTCAGCAAAAGAGCTGAGATAGCTGAAGCACATAAACTAGGTAAGAAAAGACACATTATTAAAATGTATATTCAGGAATGGAATGTACCTATGAACAATGGAAGATGTTACAAGCATTTACAGAGGGGAGGGTCGCCAACTTGGAGAAGGGGGGAAGTAATAATGGCAGAGCGCAGCTGGGTAGTGGCAGAACACATTAAAGGAGATTGATAGGTATGAAGACCTATGAGTTATACGGGGAGTACTGATAATTAAAACTGTATAAATTGTAAAGCAATCCCTGAATTTGTGTGCCCACTGGTCACCCTTTCTTGCAAGAAGGTTCCAATAAAATTCGCTGCTTCAGATTTTGATTCAGACTGAAATTTATTATACTGTGAGTTTTATGTCTCACAATCCCAATCTACTCAGTCTCTGTTAAGCCAACCCCCTCAACTCCGGAATCAACCTAGTTAACCTCCTCTGCACGCCCTCTAGTGCCAGTACATCCTTTCTCAAGTAAGGAGATAAAAACTAAATGCAGCACTCCAGGTGTGGCCTCACCAGCACCCAATACAGCTGGCACATAACCTTTACTTTTAAATACAATCCCTTCAGCAATGAAGAACAAAATTCCATTTGCGATCTGAATTGATTGTTGTACCTGGTGACCAACCCTCATGCAGAAGAATACCCAGGTGCCTCTGCATAGCAAATGGTGCAACTTTTTAAAATTCAAGTAATAATCTGTTTTGTAATGTTACGTCAACCAAACAGTATGACTTTACATTTATGGACATTGTATTCCATTTGCCAATCACTCAATGTATCTATGTTCCTCTGCAAAGTTTCACAGTCCTCCGCACACATTGTTCTGCTACTCATCTTAGTCTCATATGCAAACTTGTGGTCCCCAACTCCGAATCATCTGTATCAATTGTAAATAGTCGCAGTCCCAACACTAATCCTTGAGGCACACTACTAGTCACTGATTGCCAGACAGAATAATACTCATTTATCTCCACACTTTGCTTCGTGATAGTTAACCAATCTTCTATCCATGCTAATACTCTACCCCGAATGCAACGCACCCTTATATTGTGCAACAGCCTCTTGCACAGCACCTTGTTGAAGGCCTTTTGGAAATCCAGGTACACCGCATCCACTGGGTCCCCATTGTCCACCATGCTCGAAATGTCTTCATAGAATTCCAAAAGATTTATCAAGCCTGACCTGCCCTTCATGAACCCATGCTGTGTCTGTCCAATGGGACAATTTCTATCAAGATTCCCTGCTATTTCTTCCTTGATAATAGACCCAAGCATCTTTCCCACTACAGAGAATAAGCTAACTGGTGTATAATTACCCATCTTTTGTCCACCTTCTTTTTAAAACAGTGGCGTAACGTTTGCTGCTTTCCAATCTGCTGGGACTGCCACAGAGTCCAGTGAATTTTGGAAACTTATTGCCAGTGCATTTGCTATTTTCCTGGCATCTCTTTTAGTACCCTGGGATGCATTCCATCAGGGTCAGGAGACTTTTCTATCATTAGCTCAATTACCTCCAACAGTCCAACACTAGCTGTTCCGTAATAATGATAGTTTCCAAATCCACACCTACCGTTGTCTCTTTGTTAATTACTGGCAAGAGATTAGTATCCTCCACTGTGATATCCCATAATTAAATGCTCCTTCTCATTTTCCAAAGGGCCAACATTTACTTTAGCCATTCTTTTCTCATTATATATATATACACACATATATATTTATATAAACTTTTGCTCTCTGTCTTTATAGTCTGTGCTAGTTTATTTTTCTCATGTTCTATCTTACTATTATTTATAGCTCTTCTATGGCTTTCTGTTGACCTTTAAAGTTTTTCCAGTTCTAGTTTCATGCTGTTTTTGACCACTTCGTATGCCTTTTCTTTCCATTTGATCGTTTTCCTTAAATACCCATCGCAGAATATCCCTTTTCTTACAGTCCTCCCTTTTCACTGGAATATACCTTTGCTGAGCACTTTGTAAAATGTCTTTGAAAATCTTCCACTGCTCATCAACTGTCCCACCATAAAATGTTTGTTTTCGGTCTACTTTATCCAGGTTCTCCCTCATTCTATGGTAGTTCCCCGTGTTCAAGCACAGGACCCATGTATTAGATTTTATCTTCACACTCTCCATACGTATTCTAAATTCAACCATACAGTGATCACTTCTTCCAAGAGGATCCCTAACCCTGAAGTCATTAATTATTCCTGTCTCATTGCACAGGGCCAGATCTTGGATAGATTGCTCCCTTGTCAGTTCCATTTCATACTGTTCAAGAAAACTATCATGGATACACTTAATAAACTCAAGGCTACCCCGACTGAGCTGGTTCGACCAATCTATATATAGATTAAAATCACCCATGATAATAGCCGTATCATTTTTACAGGCATTAGTTATTTCTTTGTTTATTGCCCATCCCAAGGTGATTTAATTATTTGGTGGCCTGCACACTACACCTGTCAGTGACTTTCTGGTTACAATTTTGAATGCATCATTCCTGTTTCTCCTAATGTACAGCAATAACAACAATTACTTGCATTGTATGGAATCTTTCACAATGGCAAATCTCCTAAGGTGCTTCATGGATGATCAAAACATTGATTAAAGAGAATGATTTTAAAATACATCTTAAAGGAGGATATAGAAGGTTAGGGAGGGTATTCCACAGACTTCTGCTCGTGACAGCTCCAATTGTGGAGTGATGTCGGTGGGGTGGGTTGGAAAGGGAACGTGCAAAGGGGAAATGGAGGAGTGCAGGCAGTGCACAAGGTCTTAAGGACAGAGAAGGTTCCAGACCAAGACTGTCTGTCATAGAGAGTATGGCTGCCTCATCGGGTTTGAAGCACTGTAATGGGTCCATGCATGTCATGTTAGTCGAGGAGAGTATAATGGTGGCTGAGAGAACTTTTGATGAGGACTCGTCTACTGAGGTAGGTGGACTGAGGTTAGAAAGAGGAGAGGAGAGGTCACACTGCTTGGAGTTTTTCTTAAAGGCCTCCACAGAGTTCCAGGGAGGTGGAAGAGAGGATTAGCAAAATTATTCTGGGTAGGAGTGAAAGGAACAGGGTGGTCATTATGGGGGACATTAACTTCCCCAACATTGACTGGAAATGGTATAACTCTAGTATGTCGGAGTGATCAGTTTTTGTCCAATGTGTACAGGGTTTCCTGACACAGTATGTCGAAGGGCCGACAAGAGGGGAGGCCACATTGGATCTGGTGCTTGGTAATAAACCAGATTCGGTGTTTGATTTAGTTGTCGGTGAGAATTTTGGAGAGAGTGACCATAATTCAGTTACATTTAGTTTAGCGATGGAAAGGGATAGGTACATGCCACAGGTCAAGAGTTATCAATAGGGCAGGGGCAATTATAATGCGATTCAGCAAGAATTAGGATGCATAGAATGGGGTAGCAAAATGCAGGGGGTGCAGACTATTGAAATATGGAGCTGGTTTAAGGACAGATGTTGCGTGTCCTTCACAGCTATGTTCCTGTCAGGCAGGCAGGAAGTGATAAGGTAAGGGAACCATGTATTACTACAGAAATTGGATCTCTTGTTAAGAAGGAGGCGGCTTATGTGTTGATGAGGCAAGATAGTACAGATGAGGCGATGGAGAGTTACAGATCAGCTAGAAAGGATTTAAAGAGAGAGTTAAGAAGAGTAAAGAGAGCACACAAGCAGTCTTTAGCGAATAGAATAAAGGAGAATCCTAAAGCTTTCTATTGCTATGTGAGGAACAAAAGCATAGGGTAGGAATAAGGCCAGTCAAAGACAGAAGTGGGAAGTTGAGTGTGGACCCTGTGGAGATTGGAGAGGTGCTAAACGAACATTTCTCTTCGGTTTTCACTCAGGAAAAGGAGAATATTGTAGAGGAGAAGAATGAGGTATGAGATATAAGACTAGAAACGATCGAGGTTAGTTATGAACAGGTGTTATCAATTCCAGTAGGAGTGAAAATAGACAAGTCCCCTGGGCTGGATGGGATTTATCCGAGGATTCTCTGGGAAGCTAGGGAGGAGATAGCAAAGCCTTTGGCTTTGATATTTGAGTTGGCTTTGATATGTGAGTCATCATTGTCTACAGGTTTGGTACCAGAGGACTGGAGGATTGCAAATGTTGTGCCCTTGATCAAGAAGGGCAGTGGCGATGACTAAGTAATTATAGACCAGTGTGCCTTACTTCTGTTGTTGGAAAGGTTTTGGAAAGGATTATAAGGGATAAGATTTACAATCATCTAGCGAACACCAATTTGATTTCAGATAGTCAACATGGTTTCATCAAGGGCAGGACATTTCTCACAAACCTCTGAGTTTTTTGAGAAGGCGACGAGCATATAGATGAGGGTAGGGCAGTTGACGTGGTATCCATGGACTTCAGTAAAGCCATAAGGTTCCACATGGTAGGCTGTTGGAGAAAATGCAGAGACATGGAATTGAGGGTGATTTAGCAGTTTGGATTAGAAACTGGCGTTCTGAAAGAAGGCAGCGAGTGGTGGTTGATGGAAAACATTCAACCTGGAGTCTGGTTACTAGTGGTGTGCCACAAGGACCTGTTTTGGGACCACTGCTGTTTGTCATTACTTAGACTCAGGCATAGGTGGATGGATCAGTAAATTTGCAGACGACACTAACGTCGATGGAGTAGTAGACAGTGTGGAAGAATTTGGCTGAAAACGGTGTTGTTGGAAAAGCGCAGCAGGTCAGGCAGCATCCAAGGAGCAGGAGAATCGATGTTTCGGGCATCAGCCCTTCTTCAGGAATTCCCGAAACGTTGGTTCTCCTGCTCCTTTGATGCTGCCTGACCTGCTGCACTTCTCCAGCAACACATTTTTCAGCTCTGATCTCCAGCATCTGCAGTTCTAACTTTCTCCTAGTTAGGAGAATGTTACAGGTTTTCAGGGGGACTTGGATAAACTGCAGAATTGGGCTTAGAGGTGGCAAATGGAGTTCAATGCAGCTAAATGTGAGGTGATGCACTTTAGGAAGAATAACAGGATGGCAGAGTACTGGGTCAATGGAAAGATTCTTGGTAGTGTGGGTGTGCAGAGGGATGTTGGAGTCCATGTACATAGGTTCCTGAAAGTTGCCACCCAGGTGGATATTACTGTTAAGGCAGCATGCGGTGTATTAGGTTTCATTCGTTGAGGGATTGAGTTCCGGAGCCACAATATCATGCTGCAACTATACAAAATGCTGGTGCGGCCATACTTGGAATATTGTGGGCAGTTCTGGTGCCCATAATTCGGGAAGGATGTGGAAGCATTGGAAAAGATGCAGAGGAGATTTACCAGGATGTTGCCTGGTCTGGAGAGAAGGTCTTATGAGGAAAGGTTGAGAGACTTGAACCTGTTCTCATTGGCAAGAAGGTGGCTAAGAGATAGAGACTTACAAGATGATCAGAGGTTTAGATAGGGTCGACAGTGAAAATCGTTTTCCTAGGATGATGATGTCAGTGTGTTCGAGGGGGTATAATTACAAATTAAGTATGATAGATTTAAGACATATGTCAGAGGCAGGTTGTTTACCCAGAGAGTGGTTAGGGCGTGGAATGTGTTACCTGCTAATGTAGTTAACTCAGCCACATTAGGGAGATTTAAACAATCCTTTAGATAAGCACATGGGTGATTTTGGGATAGTGTAGGGGGACGAGGTGAGAATAGTTCACAGGTCAGCGCAACATGAAGGCCGAAGGGCCTGTTCTGCGCTATATTGTTTTATGACTATAGTGCTACAAGAGATTTCTACTATCTTAAACAGTGATGGATGTTGTATTGTGGGCTTACGAAACGTCACTGATCTCTACCAAACATGTACGAGGCAGAACCAGGGCAATAATAAGATGCTGTGACCGGATGGGGAACTAGTAACTCCATAAAAAACCCTACTCCTTCTCACCTATTTTCACCTCCAAAACAGAGCGCTTTCCAGAAAAGCATCTCTATCTGCCACCACGACGCTTTTCCCCACAACCGTGGTGTACACTAGAAGTGCAACAGTCTGTACTGGGACCCACTGGGGTCCTGAGACACTTGGTAAAGACTAAATTCATCTAAACATTAAGATCCCTACCATATTGCATGAATTTTCTATGTTTTTAACTCTGTTCCGGACTTCCCTTGTTTTTTCCGAATGAACCTGTTCAAAGTTGTTATTATACACACCTGCACAAGCTATGAATTGAACTCAAGCCTCTCTATCCGAGATTTGGGATATTTTCACCGCATCGCAAAGCATCGACTTTAACTTCCTCTGTACCTTAACCTGCTGAGTCACACCTGAATCAACTTTGCAATTGGGAGGAAGGGACCGAACTGGAGGACCGAGCAGCGGCCGATCCTCCAACCACAGTGACTGAGGAGCGGGGCCAAAGCATTCACTGGGAGTGTACGTTTCAGGATTGGTCAGAAAACAAACTGTTTTGCAGGATTGATCATTCTCACTCCATAGTGGAGCATTAAACCTCTCTCACAAATCAATGTGAGATTTTAAGAAATAGTTGAGATGTAAATCTGATAACGTACATATTTCCAATGGATTTGCACAACTCGAGTAAGAAACTTCTTTTCAAACTCCCAGAACGATTGCTAATTTATATACCTAGCCGGTATGATTGAGTTGGACCGAACAGTCTCTTTTCATACTAAAAATCTCTACTACTGTACTCGACAGAGCAATTGTTAATGACTGATATTTCACCCATGAGTCTGTGCAGATATGAATATTCTCGATAAACTCACCGATAACCTCAGACGCACGCGCAGTTTGGTTTCAATGTGAGGCATGCGCAGTGTCACATTAGTCAGGACAGAGAGAGAGAGGGAGGTATGGAGCAGCTTTCTCCGACAGCGATCGGTTTCAGAAAGCGGCGCTCAGAGCCTGTGTGCGAGAGCCTTGCTGGGAGAAAGGAGCGTTGAGAATTTACAAGTCCCAGATAAAGGTTAAAAAAGCTCGAAAAAGACCCTCCAGGCCCGTGTAAGGAGGTGGCGGTCTCTGATCAGAGAAGCGGTTCAGGGTCACGGCCGCCATGTTTTTGAGGGAAGATGGAGAGCGGGCCTCAGGGCCGCCATCTTGAGAAGGTCAAGGTGCCGGAGGGCGGGGATATCGGGGTCTGTAGAACAATCAGAGGAAAGGGAAGACCCATTGTTATTGACTAATTCCACAAACACAGCATCACTGGGTGATACCGCAGGAATATCCTCTCTCAGTCCTGCTGTGATGTTTCACCCAATCAGAACCAGCAGCTCCCTCCTCTTTCAGCTCCCCTTCTGTCCTTCCTGCAGCATCTGTCCCCTGGAACATTGAGAGCTGCCTGACCTGTCCCTACCTCAGCTGTTGTTCTGTAATACCTGTGATATCCCAGTCCCATCTTACATTACTTCACTAAAGACATGAATGCACGCGATGGATTTTTCTTAATATCAGCAATTGTTTAATACTCACTTACAGGTTTTTAATTACATCTTTTTTTAAGCATTTAATTCACATTCAATGATTTGCAATGGTGGGATTTGAACCTGTGTCCAGAGAACATTTGCTGAGTTTCTGGATAAATTGCCTCACAATAATACCATTAGGCCATCACTTTGCCTGCTCACAGGTTGCGCATCCTAGTGCAACATGAATCAAACCCTTTCTTCCCGCACAATTATTTGATCCTGAACTCTGGTGATATCACTCAGTATCTTTCCATGTGGGATTCCTCACTGTATGCGTCTAATTGCTGCCTCTGTCAGCGTCTCTCACTCTTGCAGCTACTCCAGATCCTGAGCCAACAGAATTCTCCACTCCAGAGAGATGAGGCAGCACAGGCCAGGAATTGAGACTGGGATTTTCCAGATCTCTGTGGGCTCACTGCCATTCTACATGTATAACCCTCACAGCATCAGTCTAATTTCCCATTCTGCTTATTTCTGTGTCTTCTACAGGTACTCAGGGAGTTCCTGACTCAATAGACTTGCCAGCTGTTGGTTGGGAAGATGATTGGTCAGCCAGAGAGACAAAGGTCAGGGAGGTCGGGAGCCTTTAATAAATCCTGCTGCCAGGTAAGATCACTCACAGTGCAAGAGCAGAGAGCAATGAGAGGGCTCCAAACATCAGCTAACAAGACATGACATAGACATAGTGCTGGAGGGGGAGCACAGTCCAGACACACCTCAGGGTCAATCACCACCACTACTTTAAGTTTTGTGGTACTGAGACAGCATTGGGAATTCCCAGTTTTCAATCCAGGCATGTGCTGTCTTGGTGAGCACACGGACAACAGAGGGGAATGCAGGCCTGCAATGAGAGAGTGGTAATGCTGCCTTGGATCTTTCTGTTCTCTATTCCCTCTGCAACATTGTATCTATGGTTCATCTTGTGGACCAGTATCTTCAATCATTCTAACTCCTATAATAGTTCCTATCTCTGTCATCCCCTCCCCTCTTACCAATTACTTGACACATTTGAAATCTTCAGTCCAGACGACCATCCATATCGCTGTAACTTGATTCAGTCACTACAACATGCCTTGTCTCGATAGTCTCCTCCTCCAACAACTGGAGACATCGGGTCTGTTTCTGTGCTGCATGACTCTTTGTTCGAGGTTTCCTAAATGGAATGAGTCGCATTTGCCTGTGTTTGGCCCATATCCTTTCAAATCTTCTCCTCTCCACGGACCTGCCCAAGTGTCTTTTCCATGTTTTAATTATCCTTGTTTTTACCATTTCCTCTGGCAGTGCATTCCATCTATGCACCATCCTCTGTGGAAAATGTTGCCTTTCAACTCCCTCTTTAAATCCTTGCTCTCTCACCTCACGTTTATGCCTCTAGCTTTGGACTCGCGTTCCCTTGGCAATTCACCTTTGTTAGGCCCTACATTGTTTCATAAACCTTTATAAGGTCACCCCGTGGCCTCCTCTGTCCAGGAGAAATATTGACGACAATGTTACAAATATCTTCAACTCATGTACTCCATTCTCTGGCCACTAATGGCAAGTGTCCCAAATGCTGCTTTCTCCACCGTGTCCACCTATAATGCCACTTCCAAGGACCAATGTAACTGCACCTCTTGGTCTCTCTCTGTTCGACAACACTGCCCAGAGCCCTGCCACCCTGGTTTGTCTGAACTAAATTCAACACCTGAATTAAACTTCATCTTTCATTCCTTGGCCCACTGGCCCAGTTGATTAACATCCCCCTCAATAACTATTTTCCGAGCCCACTCTTCCACTAATCTTGGTATCCACTAACATAATAACAGGGACTCCTATATTTTCACTCAAATCGTTTATGTAAATGGTGCACAACAGTGGTCCCAGCACCAATTCTGAAAGCACATTACTGGTCAGAGGCCTCCAGTCTGTACAACAACCTTCTCCCACCACCCTCTGTCTCCCACTGTCATCCCATTTTGTATCCAGTTGGCTAACTCTCTCTGATCCCTTGTGATCTACCTTTACTAACCAATGTATCATGCTACACCCTGACCAAGGGTTTGCTGAAACCAGAAACAACGTCTGTTGCTCTGCCTTAATCTACCTTCTTGGTCACATCTTGAACAAATTCAGTCAAGTTTGTGAGACATGTTTTCCCACGCACAAACCATGCTGGCTGTCCGTAAAGTCCTTGTCTTGCCAAATGCATCTAAGTCCTACCTCTCAGAATGACCTCCAACAACTGACCCCCCTGATGCCTGGCTCATCAGTCTGTAGTTCCCTGGATTTCTCTTGCAGCATTTCTTAATTACTGACACAATATTATAATCATAGTCAGAGAGTCATACCACACTGTTTGGTTAACACTAACCATACTCTAAAACTGATCTCGTCCCACCTGCCTGTTCCGTGATCATATCCCTTCATACCTTTCGTATTCCTGTACTAATCTAAATGTCTTTTAAACATTGTAATTGTCCCCATGTTCACCCCTTCCTTGGGAAGTTCATTCCACATACAATCCACCGTCTGTGTAACAATGTGTCCCTCATGTCTTTTTTTTTAAATGTCTCTCCTCTTACACTTAGAAATGTAGCTCCCAGTCTTGAAACTCCCCTGTCCATGGAAAAAGACAACTCCCATTAACTCTATCTATCCCCCTCATTATTTTATAAACTTCTATGAGGTCATCTGTCAACATTCAGGTTTCAATGAAAAAATGAGCTGAAAATGTGTTGCTGGAAAAGCGCAGCAGGTCAGGCAGCATCCAAGGAGCTGGAGAATCGACGTTTCGGACATGAGCCCTTCTTCAGGAATGAGTCCTTCCTGAAGAAGGGCTCATGCCCGAAACGTCGATTCTCCTGCGCCTTGGATGCTGCCTTCCAGTAGTTTTCTTGAAGAGTCATGTCCATTGTATTAATGTAACTTTTATCACAATAAATGCTTCGACATTTACTTCAGAAAGTGACTATTACTGTGAACAAAAGATAGAGTCAATGACATTTCATCCAGAAAGGAATTCTCATAATTGTGTGGATATCTGTCACTGACGACTAACGTGAAAGGAAAAGGAAAATTGTCAACCTCTCCAAGCATTATTTTTCTTAAAATGAAATAAAAATAAAATATCATTTTGGAGGACACATGATTGAAAAAAAGAAAACAATAATTTAATGTGACATTTGAGCTGAAGACTAGTCCCCGTTCCCCCCATTATAGTCTTTACCATAATTTAAAATTTACTGTTAGTTGAACTAAAGAATAAATGGATGTACCCCCATTGTTTTTTGTACACCAAAAAAAGCAAATGTAAAGCAATTTTATCATGAAAATGACATTGCTCAAAATGTAATCATTTCACACACAATAAATGTTTGTCTTGAATTGAAATGTCATCACAGCTGCAGAAATGTTTTTCCCTGACAGGGAATGAAGACTCATGAGGCAAGCTGAGCTCAGGCATGTGGAAGATGTTTACTCATGCAGCAATCAGTTAATGAAGGGATTGTCCCCCGAGGCCAATCTCAGAAGGGAGATGACACACTGTAACATGTACAGTAAAAAGCAGCATTTTTATGCACATGTAATGTGGTTACAGCCCTCTCCTCCTCATCCAGACACCCAAACCAAACATATAATCTCAGATGGGCATCCTAATAGACATTCCCAGATTCTTATCATCTCATGTTGTTTAACAGGTATGATAATCTCCAGGCCTTGGGATCTTTCCACGCATCTCATTCACTCAGATTCCAAAATTATTGCTACACTCCCTCGGGCCTCTCAGGATGCCTTATCTGGTGTGACATTTTGAATTCTGCTGTTTATTATATTTTACTTTGCTAAAGTCAAATCCTTCTCATTTTGTTCACTGTCCTAATTATTTATGTACAAAGAAATACAAACGACAGTTAGTTTTAACTTACTTGCTATAAGATTAATAATATGACTTGTGCTATAAAGTTAGTTATGTTGTGTAAAATTATACAGCTACTCTTACTGTCAGGACTTTATAATTAATAGGCAGTGAACATCATATGTTGAAGCTAATTCCTAAAATTAGCTAACTTCACATCTCAGTCTAAATGCTTTTCTCTCATGCTTTTTAGTTGGCATTGGTTACATGTATTTAATTTATGTTGCAAATTACCCCTATGATGCTCAAGAATCTGCAATTAGAACCTTTGTTTAATGTTCTGAGTAACTTTAAAATAATAACTATTTCTGACAAACGAACTCTCCTGATGCCGTGATAGCTGCTTAGTGAGTTACCTGGGCTTCATCCTGCAGCTGCTGTTTATTCATTTACTGGGACAATTATCCTTTAATTTATGAAGATCAGTATTGGTCATTTGTCTGTATGCTATCTGGAATTCTGTCGGCCTGGCATTGAAGTAGGTCCATTGGTAGTGTTTTTTTAAATTAAAGGCTCGAAGAGACTGTTAAGCTTGTTTATCAGCCCTCTGACACCTTGGGTTTTAGTTCTAAGGTACTCTGCCTCTCTTTGATTGTCAGGCATTTTGTAGAGCCAACATGAACTATTTTCTGTTCCAGATGGGGGCAGGCCACACCCACAACAGAAAATCAACTAAGATTCAAGTATTAAAATAAAAATCACCATTCGCTACCATTGGTATCTGTATAGTGCAATATGTTTCTGTTACTGAGCCTTAATTTCACACTTAAAGCTGGATATACTGGATTTGATCAATTATTAAATATTAGATTAAGCAACAATTAGTCTTAAAAACGTTTCATAGCAAACTTAAAAATGATTAGAAACCTCATATAGCTGCCCGTGATGTGTCAAAATGAACAGTATTTATTGGAGTGCAAAACAATCAGACATCTGTTCATATGTAAGACCGAATATTAATCCAATGATTTCTGTGAACATTCAAAGGAGAAAGGAAAAGATATTATCTGTGAGTGTTGGATGGGGAATCATTAGTTAGTTTGTGTTGTGTCGACCTGGAATGAGAGAACTATTATTCTTTGCAATGTTGGCACTAAGACATAATGGATTAAATTAAAATGAGAATTTGATGATGTTTGTTATGAAACCTAAACTGAATTGCTGTGTGATTTTTGGAGAGACAATGAATTATTAATTAATTTTAGAACTCTGGCAAGGTGAATGAATCAATATTTCCAAATGGGTTTGCTCTGATGTTGATTAGAATTTATTAATATCAGTCAACTGAGAATTAAAATGCTGGCATGATGGTTTGAAAAGACTTT
>NC_057720.1:91398552-91408325 GCF_004010195.1 Chiloscyllium plagiosum | reverse complement strand
TGTGCAGGTCAGGTGAATTGGCTATGCTAAATTGCCCGTAGTGTTAGGTAAGGGGTAAATGTAGGGGTATGGGTGGGTTACGCTTCGGCGGGTCGGTGTGGACTTCTTGGGCCGAAGGGCCTGTTTCCATAAGTAATCTAATCAACTTATCCATCCACTTTTTAACAAATGTCTTTTTTATTTCTTCCATTATTTCTTATTGTTAATGCTACAATATTAAAACCTGTTTGTTCAGGCCAATGCAAACACAAAAAGACCAATAACATCCCGAGCAAAATTCTTGTTCATTTGAAAGATCACTGTCATCTCAGTCTGTGAAATTCAGAGAATTTCAATTACTTTTCACTGCAAATTTATTCTTCATTTCTGCACATTACTCAATCTAATATCAAGGTGAGATATACCTCTCCCAAGGTTACCTCACAAATATGGTGCACCACATAACGGAACAGTTTTGTTGGACGTGATGGCCCTTTTTAAATTATATTGAAAGTGATTTATCAGGTAATAGTCAGGGCAGCGGTATAGCCGTGGGAAGCTTATGGATGCCCGTGTTGCCCCGGGAGGAGGAGACTAGAAGGAAAAGAATATGGGTACATTAGGGGGTCCTCACAGGGGTGGGTCTCACTGGAGGAGTGACGAGTAAGACCGAATAAAGCAGTAGGACATTATCTAATTTAAGTAACTTGAATGTAATTTAACCTATATTTATTCAATATGTTTGTAATTTAGTTTCAGTTAAGTAAATAGGATTTTTTTCAATAAAATATTTATTTTAAAAATTAGGTATATCATTATTCTCAAATTCACAAATATAATTATTAAACCGACTTTGCTGCTAATATCTTAATCTAATAATTGTTCAATCCAGTGTGGAATTATGCTTCCATACAATTAATAACGCAAGGACGTTGCAATGTACAATCTCTCAATAAATGTGAATATTGTATTTATTTTAAGCTTGGAAATATTTTTCAATTGATTTGATTATAATTTACTTTGATGCGAAAATTTACTGTGCATCCAATCACAATATCAATAGATTCTTTGACGTATCATTGTATCTGCTATATACTTTATTCCAGTCACTAATAGCAAGATGTATCTAACTCCACTCAATGAATATTCCGCAGAAAGTAATTGAGAATGTTGCGGTCATTGCGCTGAAATATACGAAGTAGTGATAGTCATTAATTTTCTCTTGTTGGAAAGAGCTTAGTTCAAACAACACACAGAATTTTAGGATCCAGTGCTATAAATATGAGAAAAGATCAATTACTTGTTCAGTCAATGAAACAAATGCTACTTGATAGCATTTATCAATTTTTAATTATTGATCCGTTTATGAATTGTGTGAGGTTTGTTTTTAGCTTTCCAGTCATATATTTATCATGAATGTTGCATTGCAATGGTGTGAAAATATCAGGGTGTGTTCACTTATAAATTGACTTTGCATATCTTTCACTTATCCCCATTTATCGCATGCTGGTTTAAAGACGTTTCACTCAGCAGTCCTAGTAAATATCAAAAATTATCTGTCTTTAAATCAGATCGTTCACACCCAATTATCAGTCTGTTCCTCATTCAGGTAAATATCTCAATTTTATAGAAATCAATGTTCACACGAAACAGTGCACATAAAGCAACACAAAGGTCTTCAACGCCACCTGATTATTGTTCAGGAGAATAAACTGAGCAAGTACGTTATTGCTCCTGAAACCAATGACAACAGTAAGCGTTTGTTTACTTTTCCGTGCAACAAGTGCAATTGATATCTTTTATTTCAGTTCAGTAGTTAAAGATGATTTATGTTGTTTAAAACAATAATTCTACTTTATCACGTATATTGACAGTAATACAACTACACAAACTATTAACATATTGTCATTCTAAAAATCGTTCAGTTTAGTTCTTTTAAATTAGTGTGCAAGAGAAATTTCAAATTCCAATCATTTTGTTTTATATTCAAAACCTTAAGTTTCTAATTTGTGGAAGTCCTCCATTTTTGCAAAAAGAAATGTAGTCTTCAGTTTATAGAATACATTAAATTAGCTTTTTCAAACTATGTCCACTGCAAAACAATTATTGGTTTCATTTCATTGTCTGAAAATGACTGCTTTGAACATGTTTTTTTGTCGCTTCTGGTCCAGCATTATTCATCATTGTACAATGATGACACAATAATGAAAATGGCATTCGATACTAAATGTCATTGACTGCATCGTTTGTACACTTTCATGCTCACTTTCATTATCTATTAATTTTCTTCCAAATTCTGACACGAATGTCTGAACACTGATCATAATATTTATCATATGAATTAAAATACCACATCTCTATGAAGAAACCATGAGATGGAAATTCATAATTCTTGTAGTATCTATATTTTTGAGGAAAAAGAAAGCACTGATTTCTTTTCTTCAATCCATAAAGCTAACTACTATATTTTATTCCTCAGTTTACCAATCTTAATACATATCCAATCAACATCACAGCAAGGCGTTTTTGAAATATTGAATCATTTTAATTGCTCATATTACAACATTAATTATCAAGTCATTGTCATGAAAATAATTGCACAATTATGAAGAAAGTCTTTTGAACAAGTATAGTGAGATTCACATTTTAATGTAATCATTTGTTTATGAGTACCACAACTGCAGAATGAAACTGCATTTTTTTTCAGGTCAAGTATCCCACAATGGATCCAATGACTTCCATCCAACATTCATTGTAAATATTTGATGTTTGCTAACTTGAATAATCACCGGAATCACAGGCTTTAAATTCATGGAGCTGCAATTACTTTTCATTGCAATAATTCCTGTTCGTTTCCACATAATCCTCAGTCACGTAGCAAAATGAGATTTTTCATTATTTCTAAATTCGTTGATCGAATTTTACAATTCAGTTGTTGTTCATACCTAATAATTATTCAATTCAGTATGTGCTGTAATTGTAGAATTATGGCTCTTCTCATGAATAACTATAAATATATTGTCGTGTACAATCTCTCAATCATTGTTAATATCAATTCTTATTTTGCCCATGGAAACATCGTTGAATTCATTTCAATATATTTGACTTCATTATGAACATTTATTGTGTTTGTAATCGCAATAAGATTTAAGTATTTTCATACAACAAAATGATGTAAGATTCATGCATTTTGTTAAGTCAAATGAAAAAGAATTAACTTATCTGTATCATTTCATTAAACAATGTGAATAAATTTTGAATTTTTAGAAATTGAACATTTTTGCAATGAAGGGTCGTTGTCTTCAGCTGAATACTTGCATTGAATGATGAATTCACAGAATCTGCTGTTTATTCTCTTCGGGTTCCCAAGAAAAGAAATTAACTAGTTCTGCCGTCTCTAAATTCCTGGAAAAAAATTGATAATGTTGCAGTCTTAAAGATGAAGCAGTCTAAGTGATCGTATTGGTCCTTTCTTTTTATTGGAAAGAGCTTCATCAATATTTCCAGGCACATAAATCATTATTCTGCAGTATTACAAGGATGAAAAACAATTTCTTCGTCAGTAAAATAAACAAATGTCACTTCCTGCTATTCGCTAGTCAGTTAATTCCCAAATTTGTTATTAAACAATACAAGTTACCTAAATATTGTTGTGTTCTTTGATCAAATTAATTGTCTAATTGTTGTTCATTCGTGATTTGTCAGGAATTTTGTTTTGTTTTCCATTCACCTATAACATTTATATGCTTTTACAATATCGGAGAGATTTCAGTTGAAATTTAACTTTGCACGTCTCTCATTTATCTCACTTCCTGCATGGGACTGGGCGTCGAGAACAGTGGTTAGCACCACTGCCTCACAGTGCTATGGACTGGCATTCGATTCCATCCTCGGCAACCTGTCTGTGTGGAGTTTGCATGCGTCTACGTGATTTTGCTTTGGTTTCCTCTCACAATCCAAAGATGTGCAGGTTAGGTGAATCGGACATGGTAAATTGCAAGTTCTGTTCAGGGATGTGTAGGTTAAGGTGCATAATTCAGGGGTAAGTGTTGAGTAATCTGGTAGCACAATGGGTCTGATTGGCGTATTGTTTGGAAGGTCAGTGTGGACTTGTTGGGCCAAATAGCCAGTTTCCACGCTGTAGGCATCCCATAATCTTACAATTGTGATTTGCTTAACAAAACCAACAAGTATTTTTTTGAAAATGTTGTCTTTTAAAAAAATCTTTAACTCTCAATTGTCACACTTGTAAAATATCGCAATGTTACTGAAATCAATGCTGAAACAAAACACTGCACATAAAGCCTCACAAAGATCTTCATGACCACCTAATCATTGTTCAATGCAGTAATCACAGTAATTACCTTATTGTTCCTGAGATCAATCACCACTATCACAGTAGGATCTGGTTTTCATTCCCTCCAATAAATACAATAGTTGTCCTCTGGTATTTCAGTTCAGTAATTATACATGATACTAGTTAGTCAAAGCAGTGGTTATTCTTTATTATAAATGGCCAAGGATTCTACCGGCAAGAGATGTTGATAGCTCTGACTTGCTGCATATTGGCAAACAGGTTTTCACTCTAAATATTGCAAAGAAGTGTTAATAGGGTCTTGTTCAACATCCGATGCTAACATTTTCAGTTTATGTTCATTAAAGATATTTGGAGAAAGTGAGGAAAGCAGATGCTGGAGATCAGAGTCAAGGGTGTGTCACTGGAAAAGCACAATAGGCCAGGCACATCCAAACAGCAGGAGAATTGATCTTTCAGGCATGAGGCCATCATCAGAAAAGATTCCCGATGAAGGGATTATGTCCAAAATGTTGATTCTGCTTCTCCCCAGATGCTGCCTGATACTTTTACAGCACCACGCTCTTGACATCAGAAATATTTGTCAGCTTATTCAGAGCAAATACTGAATGCTGCCTCTGTAAATTTATTTTTTCTGTTCTTTCTCTTTACTGATGTTCTCATGTTAATTGCTCCTTTTTTCTTTTCAAATCTGACACAAATCTCGAAATACAGAACACAATAAAACGTCATTGAATTGTGGGCGGCACGGTGGCGGTGGGCGGCACGGTGGCACAGTGGTTAGCACTGCTGCCTCACAGCGCCAGGGACCCGGGTTCAATTCCCGACTCAGGCGACTGACTGTGTGGAGTTTGCACATTCTCCCCGTGTCTGTGTGGGTTTCCTCCGGGTGCTCCGGTTTCCTCCCACAGTCCAAAGATGTGCAGGTCAGGTGAATTGGCTATGCTAAATTGCCCATAGTGTTAGGTAAAAAGGGGTAAAAGTAGGGGTATGGGTGGGTTGCGCTTCGGCGGGTCGGTGTGGACTTGTTGGGCCGAAGGGCCTGTTTCCATACTGTAAGTAATCTAATCTAATCTAATCTAATGAATTAGCATTCTTGACAAGAACAAAAATGGAAGGCTATATAAAATTCTTGAAAAGCCTACGTAATTGAATGAAAAGAAAATTCCATGTGAAAAAACATCTGCATGTCTACATCTTTTTTTTCAATTCAATAATCCTGTAACTGGATTCTAATGTTAGTTGATGTGTCTTAATGATTATCTCATCAATGTCACTGTAAACTGTTGAAAATATTGAATCGTTTTATTTGTTAAAATGCAAACATTAGCTATCAATTAGTTGTTATAGAAAAAAATGAACCATATTTTATCTGCCCTCTAAGGTCAAGTGACCTTCTACCCTTAATTGAACATTCGAAATATTCCTAAAGCTGGAGAAATCGGAGCTAAAGTAAAATATCAAACTAAAGCAAACAGTAACCAGAGTCAATCAGCTCCAGAAAACAGAGGAAAGCCAGGTCAAAAGGGTCAGAAAGGTTCGGGATATCCATTACAACCAACCCGAAAGTTGTGTATTGGAGAGGTTGAAGCAGATTTCCTTTCACCTTGACTTGCAGCTAGTGCCTGAGCATGATACATCTCTTGTGCGAATGACAAGAAATGAGGGGTGTTTGCACAAAACCCATTCGATGCTTAGAATCCATTACTTGGTCAAAACAAATGCTTTCCAAATCATGGCAAAAAAGCTCAATGCTATTGAAAATCAAAGTACTTGTAATGGTTTTCAAGTCCACCTAGTCACTTTTCAGCGAAAAACTCTTCGTACATACCTTATTGTTATCTGGATGAATAACCACATCAAACATCTGGCTGTCTGCCCTCAAAGATATGCAAGAGATACTTTCTTATACTTTACACACAACATCTTTCCCAGACCAATAATCACACTTTATTACTTATGACTGAGGATGCAAATAGCAACATGCATCAAAAATGAAGAAAGTCCTGCATATAAGCAAGTTTTCGAGAAGGTTTCCAGTCCAATATGTGAGAAACAAAAGCTCACTCACTTTAATAATTTCAGTCCGAGACCAAATATTTGAACCAGAGTCGTTTATTTGTACACTTGCAAGTGGCTGCCTTGTCTAATTGCCAGGTAAGGCAATGACAAATGCACAGTAAACCCCAAAAAACTCTCGCAATTTGTACAGTTTTTTCCCATATGTTTTCCTTATTCCATTGTTTGTTCCCTGCTTCGCTTACGTCACTCATTTCCTTAAGACTTATCCCACAACTTCTGTTTATCCTGTCTTGTCCGTGACAAACTCTTATCTCTGACTCCCATAAAGGTGTTCGACGTAAGTCTACTGTAGGTCATTGATTAGGCATATCTTTTCTTCTATCAGCATCTATTTCTATCCAGAGGCCACTTTGACCTCTTTAATTAGGGTTTGTTCCTGTGTCTCCGTGCAAGTGGGGAAAACAGATGTTTCCTGTTTGCCCATACAACCACCATTGTTCTGTAATCACGTCTCATGTTAACATATCCTTTCTTTTTGCTGAATATATATTTTCTCATTCCTGTTCTGTATCAGAATTTATAGTTGCAGAAATAACATTAATTCATTTATATCCCACAATTTCCCCTTTTTCTTTTGATTACCATTTGTTATCTTCTGCATTTTTGACTCTTTTTTTAAACATCGCTCCCAAAATTCGCAAGCATCATTTCGGAGATTTCATCCATCTTGGTTTCACTCATCTCCTCATTATTTAGCCGATAAAGTTCCTCTGTCTGATTCCCTCTTAGGGGCATCTGTTTCATCAAGGCTGTTTCAATCAGTCTTCGGGTGAGCCCTCGTATACAGGGTATGACACAACAGCCAATGGCCACCAATACCCCGACTACTATTATCTGGGAAGTAAGGATAGAAACCACCACCCCCTTTTTCTGCTAAAATCATATCAAGGGCTATTCTGTTTTCCCATGCCATCCTACTTGTCACACCAAGCTGTTCTGATATTCCTTTAACCACATCTCTTGTATAATTTATAAATCGCTGTTGATTATAGAAAATGTAATTTATCCAATCTACATTTTTATTAATTGTTACCCACCAAAAGAGAGCTGACTCAAAGCCTGCTGCAATCTGGTTACGAACTTTGAATTCAGGTACTCCCCTAGGGACTCCTACCGAATCCTCTGTACATAATTTCAGCTCCCCCAAATCTCTCGACCAACTCGTACCTCGCCTGTGCACACATGACGTGTGATTTCCAACTGCGGCGGAAAATGTGGGGGGAACTTTTGCATCTTTCTCCTCCAAGGGAGGGAACATCAGAGATAGGGAGGTACAATTCCTATCACTCCATGCAGTCTCATCCTGGTACAGGTCTAACATACATTTCATGTCCTTCCTGTCTCGCTTCCACCCGAGCGGAAAGGGAACCACCTGGGCCACTGGCCTACCGGAGGCACATCCATAGCAATTGCTTTTGTTCAGACCTTTTTACAGTATACTTTACCCATTCAACCCAGGCATTTGCATCCCCGTATCCAGTTTCTATCTCGATGGTCTGTTTCAAGTCTTTTACCTCTATAATTTTTACTACTTTAGGATCATCGGGAGGGGTGAAAGGTTGTATCTCATTACCCAGTAATTCTACCCGTTTTCCCTGTCCTACGCTAATTCGAAAACAACAGCCCACAATCTCCTTCCCATTTGCTTTCATTTCACTCCCAAATGTTTCATTTAATTGTATCTCATAAGTGCCCCCCCCCCCCCCCCCCCCAAAACTGCTTCGTACCATGTGGATTTCCTTATCATTCGGTATATGGGGTTACACTTCTTATCGAACTGGTCGGTAGGGGGCCCGGTGTACTGTGACGAAACCATAATACCAAGTACCATCCCCGAGGCCATCCCCAGAGGACGTAAGATGTATCTTTGAGCTGCGGTACTGTCTCTGATTAACTACACTCCCACAATTTACTAAGCTGCATGCATCAGTGTCTATTACGTTTGGATTATCAGACTCAGGAACCATTAATAATACATATGAAAATGATATTTGACAAAATCCTAATACCAAGAGGGCTAGCATCATAACTCTAAACATTCCCAGCATTCTAATCATGATGAAGCACAAAAAGACTTAATATACAATCTTACAGAAATAATCCCGCGCTCGCGCCGCCACTGTATAGTCAGTTACTCAAAGTCTCTTTAGTCTGAGTTTCAGCGGATCTTGCGTTGATTCGGCTGTCCAGACTTCTTCCTCAACTGGAGGGTCCACTGGCCCTTTGATCCGAGTGTAATGAGTCCAGCCTTTCTCCGCCGTCCTTATTGCTGTTTCGGTCAAAAGAGCCTGGTACGGCCCTTCCCAGTCCGGCTGCAGCTTAGTCTCTGTCCATGATTTTACTAAGACCCAATCTCCTGGCCGGATGGGGTGAACAGCGAATTCAAGGGCGGAGTCTGTGCCAATAGGCCCTGTTTCCTGAGGAAAGACAAAGTGGAGGACAAGCCCAGTATATACTTCTTTAAAAACAAATCTTTAGTTTCGGGAATTGGCAATTCTCCATTCGTTCCCAGATAAGGTAATCCAAATAAATTTTCATAGGGGGATAGTCCCAAATCTTTCCTCCTCCAAGGGACAAGCCCAAAAGGCATCCTTTAAATCTATCACACTAAACCATCTGTAATCATGAGGGATCTTACTTGATAACGTATGGGGGTTTGGCACCACTGGGTGCCTGATCTGTACTATTCGATTTAATGTTCTCAAATCCTGCACTAATCGATAAGTTCCATCAGATTTCCGCAATGGTAGAATTGAGGTATTATAAGGAGACATACATGGCTCCAACAGTCCATCTCTAATCAGTCCTGTAATTACTGGCTGCAGTCCTCGTTTACCTTCTATGGAAATAAGATATTGACGTTCACAGACAACGGCCCCTTTCCGTTTTAAATTTATTAAAAGGGGAGAGATCTGTTGTCCTCCACGATTCCCTTCTCTAGTCCATACAATAGGGTCTATCTTTCTCTCTGCATCCTCTGTCAACATCGCCAGTTGTACAACTAATTCTTTTTCCTGAATTCCAATCTCCAGTCCTAAAAGGATAATTAAGTTTCTCCCTAGTAAGTTACTTCCTATATCAGGGATATACAGTAGCTCCCCTGTGACCCTATCCTTAGGACCTTCTATCATCATAGGTTCAAATCCTTCCCCTTTTAGCCCTGAAACAATAATTGACCGTGTCGACATTTCTACCTTCTTTGTTTTAAAATTCAGCAATGATCGTGCTGCCCCCGTATCTACTAGGAAGACTACCTCTTCCCGATAGCGTCCCACCTTCAAGTGTATCAAGGGTTCCTGGTGGGCCCCCGAGGGCAGGAAACCCTGACACCCCTATTCTTCAACAAAAGTCAAAAGCGGAATTGCCCTTTCTTCCCTTTGTAGATCAGAACACTCCC
>NC_057720.1:91374711-91398504 GCF_004010195.1 Chiloscyllium plagiosum | reverse complement strand
CTACCTCTTCCCGATAGCGTCCCACCTTCAAGTTTATCAAGGGTTCATGGTGGGCCCCCGAGGGCAGGAAACCCTGACACCCCTATTCTTCAACAAAAGTCAAAAGCGGAATTGCCCTTTCTTCCCTTTGTAGATCAGAACACTCCCACTTAAAATGCCCTATCTTTCCACAATAATAGCATCCTGCCTGTGGAGACTTCCATCTCTGTCCTTGTCGCTCAAACCCTCTATCAAATGCTCCCCCTTGTCCTCTCCCTCTCCCCTTTCCTCTCTGTCCTACATGCTGCCACCCGCCACTCTGGTTGCTCACTATTGCTTCCATTCTCCCCTTAATTACCTCATCTACTGTAGCTACCATCATTTTCGGCTTCTGTTTTCGTCTCTCATCCTCCCTCTTTACAAACACTTTCTGTGCCTCTCTCAACAATTCATCTAATGGTTTTTCGCTCCATCCTTCTATCTTCTGTATCTTTCTCTGTATGTCTGGCCATGCTCTTGTCACAAAATGTACTTTCAACAGACCTTGTGCCACTGGGTCCTCAGGGTTCATTCCAGAATATTTCCGCACTGAGTCCCTTAATCTTTGCAAGCAAGCTGAGGGAATCTCATCTTTCTCCTGTCTAACTTCAAAGGCTTTTAATCAAATTCTGTGACTTCGGAACTGCCTCTCTTATTCCTTTTAGAATCAGGTCTTTCAATTCCCTCATTTCTTCTCTATGCTCCAGGTTTTGGTTTTCCCACTGGGGTCTTTGAGGGGAAACTTCACCTCTCCCTCTCCAGTAAATAGTATATTCAAAATAGACATTAATTCAGCCCAGGTATACAGACTGGGCCCCAGAAATTGATCAATGTGGACAGACAACGCCACCAGATCCTCAACCAGGACCTTCATTTCCGTTTTAAATGTTCTGACCTCCCCACTAGTGAGGGGGGCACTTACAAACCCAAACTCTTTGTCCCCTATGGGTACCTCCCGAAAAGGATAAGTCGTTACGTTCTTCCCCTTTTTCTTTTTTTTAAATGAAATATTGCAATATTTCTAGCTCCCCATAACTTCAAACACCAATTCATCAATTCATGCTTGACTAACCTTTAAAGCCTGTTCCTAACTTATAAATATATTTTTGTATATTTACGTTCATTTCTTCAGTATTTAATAGTTAAAATGCAAAATGCACACAGATCCCAATTTTGCAATTCACTGTAATAACCCAGTTTTAGTCCTTTTATTTAGATCCAAAATTAGTTTTCTTAAATAGTCCTGACCGATCATTGCTCAATTACAATACGATAGGTCGTAAAATAATCAGAACTGCCTTAAAATAATTTGTCTACTCAAGTTTTTTTTTAAAAAAAAACTTCTAATGCATGAACAATGGCTGAATCCAAGGTCACAGATATTAACCATAGAATTTCGCTTTTACTACAATCTAATGTTGAACTGAAACTTCAACTGTCCTCCATAAATCGCTTTTGTGAAAAAATAAAAAGAGATTAGTTAGAAACTGATAGTAAGGCAGTCATGATCTGTAAAAAGAACAGGAGTTATCTTTTTTTTTTCTTCATAATCTCGATAGAATCCTTAACCTTAAAAGAAATCATGTTAAGTTTCTATAACAAAAATCAGATTCAAAACAATCCTGGAACTCAAGCTCCGGGGAATAAAACACAAACATTCAATCACCAACAAACAAATGTTCACTCAAACCAAATCACAAAGGGTTAAACTTCCTACCAGCTGTACAGCTCTTTTCATTCTCTCTCTCTCCTCCCCTTTCTATTGCTGAGGATTGAGGGTCAGGAACAACATCCTCTTTTCCCGGCCACCAAGGCAATACTTAAAAGTCAATTTTCTTACCTTGGGCTGTGCACAGAGTTGCCTGGCCCCTTTCTGCTGTATTGTCTATCAATCTCCTATCACTGTCTGATTCAGATGTCTCTCTTGTACGATTCACACCAGTCACCCAAGGGAGCAGACCAAACCGGGACACGAGACCGCTCCTCAATGGGGAACGGGACGCGTCTTCCCAGTGTCCAAGGCCAGCCACTCCCCCCGGTGATGGAAGAAAATCCAGGACACGAGCCCCGAGTTGTGAGAAACAAAAGCTCACTCACTTTAATAATTTCAGTCCGAGTCCAAATATCTGAATCAGAGTCGTTTATTTGTACACTTGCAAGTGGGTGCCTTGTCTAATTGCCAGGTAAGGCAATGAAAAATGCACAGTAAACCCCAAAAAACCCTCGCAATTTATACAGTTTTTTCCCATATGTTTTCCTTATTCCATTGTTTGTTCCCTGCTTCGCTTACATCACTCATTTCCTTAAGAATTATCCCACAACTTCTGTTTATTCTGTCTTGTCCGTGACAAACTCTTATCTCTGACTCCCAGAAGGGTGTTCGACGTCAGTCTACTGTAGGTCATTGATTAGGCATATCTTTTCTTCTATCAGCATCTATTTCTATCCAGAGGCCACTTTGACCTCTTTAATTAGGGATTGTTCCTGTGTCTCCGTGCAAGTGGGGAAAACAGATGTTTTCCTGTTTGCCCATGCATCCACCATTGTTCTGTAATCACGTCTCATGCTAACATATCCTTTCTTTTTGCTGAATATATATTTTCGCATTCCTGTTCTGTATCAGAATTTATAGTTGCAGAAATAACATTAATTCATTTATATCCCACAAATAGTCATGATAATTGTGTAATTGTAGCTCAATACATGTGGATCTGTAAATATTTTAATCAGATCCCCATGTAAATTTCTTCATCTGCTTTTCCAGAGACAATATTGAAAACACTTCTTTTATTCATGCTGTTGACTGTATTTTTCTATGATCCCCATGTTCTTTGTCTACTTAATTTCTTCAAAATTCTGACAAAAAGGTGGAAATATTGATGACATCAAAATGATATGAATTATTTACTATATTTCTCCAGAAGAAAACCGAAGGCAGGAAGTACAGAATTCTTGAATATCTGAGAATTTTGCATGAGAAAATAATTATAATCAATGATCACAGATTGTCTGACTTTCTTTTGCAACTCATTGTGCCAGCATTTTAACTCGCAGTTCACCGATCTTAATAAATATCTAATTAACAACATTTGGTAATATTGAATCATTTACTTTGTCAGAGTTCTAAAATTAATTACCGATTCATTGTCATTCTAACAGTCATACGGTAATTCAGCTTAGGTTTTGTAACGCATTTCATGAGCGATTTTTGAGAAGATTTCAAAGTCTTGTTGATGACAAATATGTAAGTTAGCTCGCTGAGCTGGAAGGTTTGTTTTCAAATGCTTCGTCACCACAACTAGGTAATTTAATCAGTGAGAGTCTCCGGTGAAGTGCTGGTGGTATGTAAAATAATAAGAGCTAGAAATAACAACACCGACTTTAAGAAAAGAAGACATCGAAATAGAGAGGCGGACATACCACCAGCACTTCACTGGAGACTCTCACTGATGATGTTATCTAGTCATGGTGACGAAATGTCTGAAACCAAACCTTCCAGCTCAGCGACCTCACTTACATACAAATGTTGTGTGATTCACATTTTAATTTAATCCATTATTTTATTGTGCCATTATTACTGATTGTTTTACACTCCAATAATTAGTGTTCACTTCTACATATTATGGACAGCAATGTGAGATTTCTAATCATTTTCAAGTTTGCTATGTACTGATTAGGATTAATTATTGCTTATATCTAATATTTAATAATTGATCAAATCCCGTATATCAAGTTTTAGGTATGGAATTATGGCTCAATGATGCAAATGTATTGCACAGTATAGCTTCCCAACAGCAGTGAATACTGATTTTGATTGTAATACCGGAATCCTAATTGATGTGTTGTTGTAGGGTGGCCTGTCCCCATCTGGAACAGAATGGTCCATGTTGGCTCATACAAAATGGCCAACAAAGATGCAGCCTACCTTAGAAGTAAAGCACAAGGTGGCAGAGGGGAGTTAAACAAGACTTTCAGTCTGTCCCAGCCTTTAATTTAAAAGAAAACAAGAACATTTTGAACGGACACCCTCCAAGGTCATGAGCACAGCATTTCAAAGAGCATTGATAAGACCATGCAGGCATACAAACAAGCGACCAACTCTGGTCTTCAGTAAAGAAATATTAATTGCCTCAGTGAATGAATAAACACGTCCCCATCTGGAACAGAATGGTCCATGTTGGCTCATACAAAGATGCAGCCTACCTCAGAATTAAAGCACAAGGTGGCAGAGGGGAGTTAAACAAGACTTTCAGTCTGTCCCAGCCTTTAATTTAAAAGAAAACAAGAACATTTTGAACGGACACGCTCCAAGGTCATGAGCACAGCATTTCAAAGAGATTTTGATAAGACCATGCAGGCATACAAACAAGCGACCAACTCTGGTCTTCAGTAAAGAAAGATTAATTGTCTCAGTGAATGAATAAACACCAGCTGAGGGGTACAGCCCAGTTAATTCCCTTAGCAGCTATCAGGACAACAGAGAGCGTTTGTTCATCAGAAATAATTATGCGATTAAAGTTACTCAAAACATTAAAATGGATGAGGAAGAACAGGCTATAACCACATTGCATGTCGTCATTAGAATACAGGAATTATATAAAATACTGCTTTACGCTGAACACTTTACACTGTACCATGGCTCTCCCTTCAGAGATTGGCCTTGGGGGATGATCCCTGCATTAACTCTTTGCCACATGAGTAAATATCTTCCACTTGCCTGAGTTATTCCTGCCTCTGAGTCATCACTCAATGTCAGGGGTAAACACTCCTACAGCTATGATGACATTTCAATTCCATACAAACATTTATTGTGTATGAAATGATTGCATTCAGAACAAGATCATTTTCATGTTAATACTGTTTTACATTCGCTTTTTTGTGTGCAAAACAAACAATTGAGGTACATCAATTTGCTCTTTAGTTCAACTAACACTAAAATTTTAATTCATGAAAAGACAACAATGGGGGAAAAGGGAACTAGTCTTCAGCTCAAATGTCATATTATATGACTGTTCCCTTTTTTTTTCAAATCACTTGCCCTCCAAAAGAATTTTTATTTTAATTTCATTATAAGAAACAAAACCGTATTGGAAATTTTGAGATTTTTCCTTCTTCCAACATTAGTTGTCAATGAACAATAATCAATCAATTGTGAGAATTCCTTTCTGTACCAAATTTTATTAATTCTATCTTTTCTTCGCAATAATACTCACTTTCATGGTCTAATTAGCTTATCCATAATTCTGATATAAATGTCGAAACATTTATCATGATAAAAATTACATTAATAAAATTGACAGGAAAACTATTGGAAGGAAGCTTACAACTCTTGCATTGTCTGCATTTTTGCATCAAAACAATTTTGATTAATTGTTGCTAATTACTTTTTTCAGTTCATAAAGCTACCTGTTAAATTTTAATTTTCAGTTTATCAATTTTAATGAATATTTATCAACATCAGAGCAAAATGTTTTCAAAATGTTAAATCAATAAATCTGTCAAGATTCCAGAATCAATTATCATTTGATAACACTTTAACTTAGACATTGTAGCACGCACAATTTTTAAAAAATTCATCCATTATTTCTTAGTCCAAATGTTAAATCCTGCTTGTTCAGTCCAATGCACCCACAAAAATACCAATAACATACCTTGCAAAATTCTTTGTAAACATCTGATTTTGGCTCATTTGAAACATCACAGTAATGTCAACCTTTGTAATGCAGAGAACTCTAGTTACTTTTCCCTACAATATCTATACGCATTACTCAGTCTAATAGCAAAACGAGAGAGCTTATTATACATAAATAGAATTTTTAAAATCTATTTGTTGCTTATGGCTAAAACCAAATAGTTGTTCAATCCAATAAGGGGTATACATGTGGAATTATAGTTCTATACAACAACTAATGCAAGGACATTGCAACTTACAGTTTCACAAACATTGTGAATATTGCTTTTTATTTTAAACTTGGAAATACTTTTGAATTGATTTGGTTATAATTTACTTCAATGCTAATATTTGTTGCATTACAAATGAGTTACAATACCAGTTGACTATTTCTCATGTGAAAAATTACTTAAGTACACGTGGATTTTTTTGAAGTACACAAAAAAAGGGTTGACATCTCTCTTGTTGCATTAAACAATCACAGTAAATGTTGACTTCTTAGAAATCGTACATTTTTAGAAAGAATGAAAGTTGTCCTTAGCTGAATAGTCACATTGACTGATAAATTCATCATTTTTTCTAGTTTATGTGCAGTGCAAAACGTTTCTAATTTTGATTGCATAAAATGAAAATCTGTTATGAATAAATAGAATTATTTTATTCATTTTTACTTATCAATGGACTGTAGTCCAGTTGTCTTTCCACAAAGTATCATGAACTTCATATTTAATTAAGAGATTTGTTGACTCATGCGACTATTAATGTAAATTGCTATTTCATTTTCTGTCCATTACATGCAGGAACCATCTCGTTAATTTCAATCCATTTATCACATCAAACATCTGATTAGTTTTCACTTGAGTAACCACAGTGAGCATATGACTTACAGCCCTGCCTGGCCTGGTTGGAAACATTATGAAGGGAACTTCTGCAGCTCTGTCTCTGGTACTGTCTCTGCTCTTAAACCAAGAGGCATGGTTTCAATCCCTACTTTGCACTGAGCTGTGCCAGAGCTGCTCTGAATGATGATTAGAAAATATCTAAGAATAGATTGTACTGCCTTTCAATGCAACATTTTATATGCTTGCACCTATTGTTCTTTCCAATAATCACAATGACTGCTATTTATTTTTCTCAGATCACTAATAACAGCATAAGTCTAACTCTGCTGAATCAATATTCCTTGGAAAATATTTGAGAATGTTGCAGTTCGAAAAATGAAATATACGAAGTAATGATAGCCATTGATTTTCATTTGTTCTGAAGAACTTCGTTCAAATAGCAGATAGAACTCTTATGATTAAAAAGTGCTATAATTATGTGAAAACATCAACTTCTTATTCAGCAAAATAAACAAATGCCATTTCCTATTATTTACATATTTGTAATTATTGATCTGGTTGTGAATTGTGTGAATTTTCTTTTTGTTTTCCACTCACCTATTTATCTTGAATGAGATATTGAGAAGGTGTGAAAATATTAGGGTGTGTACATTTGAAACTTGACTTTGCATATCTCTCACTTATCTCATTTATTGCATTATGGTGTGTTTAGGTGTGTTTAATTTAACAAGCCTAGTAAATATCAATTTTTTTCTGATTTTAAATAAGATTTTTCACACCCAGTTATCAATCTGTTTCTAATTCATGTAATATCTCAATTTTATTGAAATCAATGTTCACGCTAAACATTGCACATAAATCAACACAAAGGTCTTCATCACCACCTGATTACTGTTAAGTACAATAACCTGAGTAAGTTCCTTATTATTTCTGAGACCAATGATAACAGTAGGCATTCACTTACTATCCAAAGCAACATGTGAAATTGCTATCTCGTATTTCAGTTCAGTATTTAAAGGCGATTTATGTTGTTTAAACCAATAAGCCGACTTTATCACGGATATTGACTGTAATAAAATGACACTAACAATAAATTTTTTGTCATTCTAAAAATCCTTAAGTTTCCTTTCTTTCTGTGTGTGTGCATGAGGCAGTTCAAATTGCAACCATTTTTGTTGTATAATTGAACAAAGGTTTCATTTCGAATTTGTGAAAGTCCGACATTTTTGCAAAAAGGAAAGTAGTCTCAGTGGATATGCTATATTAAATAACTGCTATTTCAACCGTGCACACTGCAAAATGATTATTGTTTTCATTTCATTGCAAAAAAATAACTCATTTGAACATGTTGATTTTTTAATCGTTTCTATTCCAACATTATTCATCAATAGACAATAATAACAAATTATTAAAATCGCTTTATATACCAAATGACATTGACTGCATCGTTTGTTCACTTTCATTATCTATTAATTGCCTTCCAAATTCTGATACAAATGTCAAATCATTGATCATAATATTAATCATATAAATTTAAAAAATGTCTTTACAAAGAAACCATTAGATAGAAATTCATAATTCTTGTATTACCTGTATTTTTGAGGTAAAATAAAATAAGAATTATGTTCGATAATCACTGAATGGCTCATTTCTTCATCAAGGCATAAAGCAAGCTACTAATATTTTATTGCTCAGATTACTGATTTTCATAAATATCCAATCGAAACCACACCAAACTGCTTTTGAAATATTGAATCATTTGAACTGTTCATAACACAACAATATTTATCAAGTCGTTGTCATTCCAATAATTGCAGAATTAATTAAGAAAGTCCTTTGAACAAGCTTAGTGAGATCCACATTTTAATTTACTCCATTGTTTCTTAGTCCTAATACTACAGTGGAAAACTGTGATATTAGTTCAGGGCACGTATCCCACAATGGAACCAAAAACTACCCATCTAGCATTCATTGTAAATATCTCATTCTTGATTATTTGAATGATCACCAAAACATTGAGGCCACTTTAATTACTTTTCACTGCAATAATTGCAGTGCATTTCCACACATTTCTCGATCACATAGCAAAATGAGATTTCTCATTATTCCGAAATTCATTGATAGAATTTGAGAATTCAATTTTGCTGATATTTTATCTAGTATGTGGTATAAATGTGGAATTACGACTCAGTACATGAAGTACTTAAAAATATTGCAGTGAACTATCGCTCAATCATTGTTAATATCAATTCTTATTTCACCTGTGGAAACATAGTTGAATTTATTTAATTACATTTCACTTAAATGCAAACGTCCATTGTGTTTATAATCACAATAAGAGTTAAGTACTTTTCATGCAATAATATCTTGTAAAATTCATTTGCTTTTTGAAGTCAAATGAAAAGGAATTTACATCTATTAACAATGACGGTAAATTTTGCACTTTTTTAAGTTGACCATTGTTGCAAAGAAGGGATGTTGTATTTAGCTAACTACTAACATTGAATGAATAATTCACAGTATCTGCTGTCTCTTCTCTTCACGTTCCTAAGAAAATAAATTAATTAGTTCTGTTGGTTCTAAATTCCTGGAAAATATTTTTAAAATGTAACCGCTTGAAAGATGAAATGCCCGATGATCGCATGATTGTTTTTATTTTAAACAGCTTAATTCAAATATTTCAAATATTCAAATCATTATTCTGCAATGTTACAAAGATGAAAAGCAAGTCAATTTCTTCTTCTGTTAAAAGCAAACAAACGTCACTTCCTATTATTCATTTGTCAGCTAATTACCTACATTTGTAGCAAAACATTGTAATTAATCTAACTATTGTTATGTCCTTTGATCAAATTAAATTTCTAATTATTGTTCATTTGTGAATTGTCAGGAAGTTGTTTTGTTGTTTTCCATTCAACTATTCATATTGAATGAAAAATTGATGAGCTTTTACAATATTGCAGAGTGCTCATTTGAAATTTGATTTGCTACAGTGTGGAAACAGGCCATTCGGCCCAACAAGTCCACACCAACCCTCTGCAGAATAACCCACGCAGACCCATTTCCCTCCGACTAATGCACATAACACTATGGGCAATTTAGCATGGCCAATTCACCTGACCTGCACATCTTTGGACTATGGGAGGAAACCCACGCAGACACGGAGAGAACATGCATTTTCAACACAGACAGTCACCCGAGGCTGGAATCGAACCTCGGACCCTGGTGTTGTGAGACAGCACGGTGGCAAATCTCTCATTTCTCGTGCTTGGTGGCTCTGTGGCTAGCACTGCTGCATCACAGTGCCAGGAGGTTGAGTGCAATTCCATCCTAGGCGACTGTCTGCGTGGAGTTACGTGATGACCCTGTTTGCATCTTTTCTGAAGAAGAGTTTATGCCCAACACGTTAATTCTTTGACTTCTTGGATGCTGCCTGGACTGCTGTGCATTTCCAGCACCATGCTGTAAACATTAAAAATATTTGTCTGCTTATTTGGAGCAAAGACTTAAACTCCTTTGTAATATTAATCTGCTGTGCTTTCTATTCATTCAAATTCTCATATCAATTGCTTCTCATTTCCTTCTTAACTCTGATGCACATATCGAAATTCTTTTCACATTAAATGCGGTATGAATTATAAATTAGCATCTCAACAAGAGAACCAAAGGACGGCTGCATAGAATTCTCGAACAGCCTTTATATTTGAATGATAAAGCAATTCATTCCAAAAAACAACCCTCTGAAGAGCAACCCACCCAGACCCATTCCCCTAACACTACGGGCAATTTTAGTAGAGCCAGTTCATCTAACCTGCACATTTTTGGACAGTGGGAGGAAACCAGAGACACAGGGAGAATGTGCAAACTCCACACAGACAGTTGCCTGAGGCAAGAATTGAACACGGCTCTCAGGCAGCAGTGCTAACCACTGTGCTGCCCACAAATTGTCAGTTGATCTATCTGAATGAGTATCTAATCAATGTCACTGCAAACTACTGAAAAAATTGTATCTTTTTGATTGCAAAATGCAAAGATTTATTATTAATTCGTTGTTACAACAATAAGTAAACCACATTTTATCTATCCACTGAGGTCCAGTGACCTGTGGCCCGTAGTCGAACATTCTATATATTCCTACAGCTGGAGAAATCGGTACTAAAAAAATGGTCAAACAAAAGCAAACAGTAGCCAGAGTCAATCAGCTCCAGAAAACGGTCGAAACACAGGTCAAAGAGGTCAGAAAGGTTCAGGAGATACAGTTTAAACCAACCCGACACTTGTGTTTTGGAGACGTTGAGGCAGACTTCCTGGCACCTTCAATTCCAGCCAGTGCCTGAGAATTAGACACCGCTCTTGGGAATGACAAAAAGTGAAAGGTTTGTGCTCGAAAGCCATTTTATGTTAAGAATTCAGAATTTTGCCAAAATGCTTTGAAACTTTTTCTAAATCATGCAAATAAGGTCAACATTATTGAAATCAAATTACTCGTAATGGTCTTCAAGGCCACCTAATTATTGTTCAGTGAAAATCTCTTTGTAGTATCTTATTGTTCACAGGATGAATAACCACAGCAATCATAACGTTATCACCAGATCCAATGATATGCAAGTAATACCTTCTTATAATTTACACACTACATCTTTCCCAGACCAACTATCAGACCTTATTACTCATGCCTGAGGATGCTAATCGTAACGTGTATCGATATGAAGCAAGTCCTGAATATAGGTAAGCTTTCTGATAGGTTTCCAGTCCAAAATTTAAAATAAAAATGCAATTATGTGTCAGTACATTAAACATATTCATCCGTTCAGTCAGACACAATATTGAAAACAAAAATCCATGAATGCTGATGACTGTATTTTTCTCTGAAAAAAATGTTCATCCTGACTTATTTTTCTTTGTAATGCTGGCTCAAATGTCTTAATATTGATTATATGAAATATTGCATGAATTAAATACATCATTTATTTTAATTACATGTGATGTTTATCCAAAGGAAAGCAGAGACACCAAGTATAGAATTCTTGAAGACCTGAGAATTATGAATGACAAACGAATTCTGATCAATGTTCACTGAATGTCTGATGTCTTTTTCCAAACCATCATGCCAGCATTTTAATTCTCAGTTGACTGATTTTAATAAATACCTAATCAACTTCCGAGCAAACCTGATTGGAAATATTGAATCATCTACTTTGCAGAGTTCTAAACTTAATTATGAATTCATTGTCATTCCAATAATGACACAGTAATTCAGTTTAGGTTTTGTAACAAACCTCGTCAAATTCACATTTTAATTGAATCTATTACTTCTTAGTACCAATATTACAAAGATTAATAGATCTGTTATTCCAAGTGAACACAACCATAAACCAACTAGTGATTCCCCATCCAACACTCACAGTTAATTTCTGCTCCGTTTTCATTTGAATGTTCACAGAAATCATTGGATGAATATTCGGCCTTACATTTTTAGATACGTTGGATTTACAATGATTACGGTTCATTTTTTCACATCATGGACTACCAAATGAGATTTCCAATCATTCTTAAGCTTGCTACAAAATAGTTTTAAGATTAATTGTTGCCTTTACCTAATATTTAATAGTTGATCAACTTCAGTACATCCAAATTGAAGTGTGGAATTATGGCTCAGGGACAAAGATATATTGTACTGTACAGACACCAATGGTAGAGAATGCTGATTTTTATTTTAATACCGGAATGCTAGTTGATTTGCTGTTGTAGAGGGTGGTCTGCCCTCATCTGGAACATGTTGGCACATACAAAATGCCCGACAAACAAAAAGGGGCAGCCTGCCTTACAATGAAAACACACGGTGTCAGAGGGTAGATAAACAAGACTAACATTCTGTTGCGATCTTTACTTTAAGAAAAACAAGAACATTTTGAAAAGACCTACTCCAACGCCAGGACTACAGCATTCTGGACAGTTTTTGTGAAGAGCATGCCGGCATATAGACAAATGACTAACACTGATCTTCATTAATGAAAGAATAATTGCCTCAGTGAATGACTGAATACCAGCTACAGGACACAGCCCAGTTAAGCTCAATTAAGCCCCTAAGCAGCTATCAGGACAACAGACAGGTGTCATTTGTCAGAAATAGTTACTATTTTAAAGTTACTCAGAACATTAAAAAAAAGTTCTAATTGCAGATTCTCGGGAATCATAGGGGTAATTTGCAACATAAGTTAGATACATGTAACCAACGCTTAATAAAAAGTTTTATAGAAAAGCATTTATTCCGAAATGTGAAGTTATCTAGCTTGAGGAAATAACTTCATGATATATTTACAAAGTTCTGACTGTGAGAGTGGCTGTATAATTTTACACTGTATAGCTAACTTTATAACAGAGTCCATATTACTAATCTTTTAGAAAGTAAGTGGAAACTGACTGCCTTTTGTATTTCTTTGTGCATATATAATTAGGAGAGAGGTGAATATGAGGAGAAATTGCCTTTGATAAAATAGAATGCAATGAATAACAGAATTCAAAATGTCCCTGCAGATAAGGCATCCTGAGAGACCCGAAGCAGTGTAGCAATTAGCATTGGAATCCTAATGAATGAGATGTGTGGAATGATCCCAAGGCCTGGAGATTATAACACCTATTAAAAAAGATGAGACGGTAGGAACCAGGGGCTGTCTCTTAGAATGCCCATCTGGAATTATGCATTTGGATTGTGTGCCTGGATGAGGAGGGGAGGGATGTAACCACATCGCATGTGACCATGTAATACTAAAAGTGCATAAAAATGTAACTTTTTGCTGTACACTTTACAGTGTGTCTTGGATCTCCCTTCCGAGATTGGCTTCAGGGGATGATCCATTCATTGACTGATTGCTGCATGAGGAAATATTTTCCACGTGCCTGAGCTCAGCCCACCTCCTGAGTCTTCATTCCCTGTGGGGAAAACACTCCGACAGCTATGACGGAATTTCAATTCATGACAAATATTTATTGTGTGTGAAATGATTACATTCAGAGCAATATAATTTTCATCATAAAATTGTTTTACATTTGTTTTTTGTGTGTGCAAGAAAACAATGTAGGTACATCCATTTGTTCTTTTGTGCAACTAACACGAAATTGTAAATTATTGAAAAGACTTCAGTGGGGTTGGGACGGATGGAAGTAGGCTTTACCTGAAAAGTCACATTAAATTACTGTTTCCTTTTTTCAAATTATGTGCCCTCCAAAATTATTTTTATTTTAATTTCGATATAAGAAAAAAAATTACTTGGAAATGTTGACAATTTTCTTTTTTCTTCCAAGCATTAGTTGTCAATGAATAATAATCACAGAATTATGAGCATTCCTTTCTGTACCAAGTGTCATTATTCTAACTTTTCTGCACAGTATTAGTCATTTTCATGGTCTAGTTATTTTCCTTCTAATTCTGACATAAGTGTTGCAACATTTATCATGATAAAAATTACATTTATAAAATTGTAATGACTCCAAGAAAACTACAGGAAGAAAACATATAACTCTTGCATTGCCTCCATGTTTGAACGAAAACAATTTTGTTCAAACATGCGTTAAGATTGATAAGCTGAAAATTAAAATATTCAAGGTATTTTTATGATTTGAAAAAAAAATCAGCAACCATTGAACAAAAACAATTTTGTTCAATGGTTGCTGAATGTTTTTTTTTCAAATCATAAAAATACCTTTAATATTTTAATTTTCAGCTTATCAATCTTAATGAATATCGAATAAACATCAGAGCAAAGTGCTTTCAAAATATTAAGTAAATTTACCCTTCAGGATTCTGGAAACAACGATTAATTACAATAATTACACAGTACTTTAAATTTGACTTTGTCACAAATGTAATGCAGTTTTTTTATTATTTCATTCATTATTTGTTATTGCCAATGCTACAATATGAATACCTATTTTTACAGTTGAATGCAAACACAAAAAGACCAATAATATCCCTGGCAACATTATTGCAAATATTTGAGTTTTGCTTATTTGAAAAATCACAGTAATCTCAATCTTTGAAATTCAGGGAATTCCACTTACTTTTCCCTGCAATAGTACTCTTAATTTCTAAATATTTCTCAGTATAATATCAAGATGATGTACTCATTATTCTTAAATTGACTAATAGAATTTTAAAAATCAATTTGTTGCTAATATCTAACAATCGTTCAATCCAGTAAGGGATGTATGTATGTGTCGAATTATATTTCCATAGAATAGCTAATGCAGGGACATTGCAATATACAATCTCTCATTGTGAACATTGTATTTATTTTAAACATGGAAACATTTTTGAATTGATTTGATTATATATTATTTCAATGCTGATATTTGCAGTGTTTCTAATCAAAATGTCATTCGACTACTTTTCATGTGCAAAATCAATTTAATTTTTTTTTTGAAGTAAACAGGAACGGATTGACATCTGTCTTGTTTCATTAAACAATCACAATAAATGTTGTGTTCTTAGAATTCGCACGTTTCTGGAAAGAATGAAAGTTGTCTTCAGCTAAAGTCACATTGACTGACTAATTCATCATTTTGTTTCAATTTACATGCAGAGCAAAAACACTTTAATTTTCATTTCATAAAATGGGAAACTGTTATGAATATATAGAATGATTTTATTCATTTTTATTTATTAGGAGACTGTAGTCACACAATTTTGTCAATTTCTCTTCCATAAATTATCAAGATTTTCATATTTAATTTAGACATTTGTTGACTCATTATGCCATTATAGTAAATTACTATTTTATTCTCTGTCCATTGCATACAGGAGCCATCTAATTAATTCCAATCTATTTATCACAATAATAATCTGATTAGTTTTCACTTGAATAACCAGAGTGAGCATGTGATTACAGCCCTGCACGTCCTGGGTGGGAACACTATGAAGGGATCTTGTGCAGCTCTGGTAGTGTCTCTCCAACGAGACAAAGAGGCACGTTTCCAATTTCCACCTTGCACAGAGCTGAATCTCTGAATCGCAGAGCTAGCATTTCCGAATTTTGATTAGAAAAATCTAAGAATTGATTGAATTGCCTTTCAATTCGACGTGAAATAGGCTTCTATCTTTGTTCATTCCAATAATCACAGTATCTACTATATATTTTCTTCGGGTCACTAAGAACATGATTTATCTAATTCCACTGAATCAATATTCCTTGGAAAATATTTGAGAATATTGCAGTCTTAAAGATGAAATATACGAAGTAATGATCTTCAGTAATTTTCTTTTGTTCTGAAGAGCTTAGTTCAAGCAGCACATAGAACTTGGTGTTCCATTGCTATAAATATGAGAAAAATCAATTATTTTTTCAGTAATTTTTTTTTTAAAATGCCACTTGTTATTATTTATCAGTTTGTTATTATTTATAAGTTTATGAATTGCGTGAAATTTGTTTTGTGTTTTCCACTCACCAATTTATATTGAATATGAGATTCAAATGCTGTGAAAATATTAGGGTGTGTTCATTTGAAAGCTGACTTTGCATATCTCTTACTTATCGTATTAATTGCATGATGGTTTAACAACGTTTCAATCAGCAATCCTAGTAAATATCAACAATTGTCTGATTTTAAAAAGATCATGCTCCTAAATCTTGTAAAATATCTGCGTGTTTTTCAAAACAATGCGAACACAAAACACTGAACGTAAAGCTACACAAACATCTTCATGACCACTTAATTACGATCAGTGGAATAATCAGAATAACTATCTTATTGTTCCTGAGATCAATCACCACGACCACTGTAAGGATCTGGTTATCATTCTCTCCAATAAATACAATAGTTGTCCTGTGGGATTTCAGTTCAGTAATTACACACGATACTGGTTGGTCAAAGCAGTGGCTATCCGTTATTATGAATGGCCAAGGATTTTGTTGATTCTGATTTGTTGCATGTTCCAAACTGGTTTTCACTCTAAACATTGCAACGAAGTGTTAATTTGCTTTTATTCAACTGCCAATGCTAAGATTTTCAGTCGATGTTCATTAAAAATATTTGGAGAAAGTGAGGAAAGCAGGTGCTAGAGATCAGAGTCAAGAGTTCAGAGCTGGAAAGGCACAGCTGGTCAGGCAGCATCTGAGGAGCAGAAGAATTGACATTTCGTGCTTGAGGCTGTCATCAGAAAAGATTCCTGTTGAAGGGCTTATGCCTGCAATATCGATCCCCCTGCTCCTCGGATGATGCCAGACCTGACGGATTATCGCAGCACCGCACTGTCAACATTAAAAATATTTTTTCTGCTTTTTCCGAGCAAATGCTGAAAGTTGCCTCTGTAAATTAAATTTAGTGTGCTTTCTATTCACTGAATTTCTCATGTTAATTGCTTCTCATTTCCTTCTTAAATCTGATACATATCTCGAAATGCTGAACACAGTAAAAGTTATATAAACTCTAAATTAGCATTCTCGACATGAAAGCCAATGGAATAAGCAATTCATTAAAAAAAAACTCTGCACGTCTACATCTCTTTGAATTCAATTATTGTGCAAATAGATTATAATTGTCAATTGATTTCTCTTAAGAATTACCTCATAAAAATCACTGTAAACAGCTGAAAAATATTGAATCGCTTTATTCGCTAAAATGCATACATTAATCATTAATTCATTCTTACAACAATAAGTGAACCATATTTTAGATATCCACTGAGGTCAGGTGACTAGTGGCCCATAATTGAACATTCTAAATAGTCCTCCAGCTGGAGAAATCAGAGCTGCGTCAAACTAAAGCAAACAGTAGCAGGAAGTGAGGACTGCAGATGCTGGAGATCAGAGCTGAAAAATGTGTTGCTGGAAAAGCGCAGCATGTAAGGCAGCATTAAAGGAGCAGGAGAATCGACGTTTCCGGCATAAGCCCTTCTTCAAGAAACGTCGATTCTCCTGCTCCTTTGATGCTGCCTGACCTTCTTCGCTTTTCCAGCAACACATTTTTCAGTAGCGAAAATAAAACGGCTCCAGAAAATAGTGAAAACCCAGGTCAAAGAGGTCGGAAAGGTTCCGGAGATCCAGTTACAACCAGCTGGAGAGTTGTGTATTGGAGAATTTGAAGCAGACTTCCTGGCACCTTGAATTCCAGTCAACGTGGAATTATGAGCATTATGCACCTCGCTTGGGAATGAAAACAAGTGGAGGGTGTTTGCACGAAACTCATTGGATGCTTAGAATCCAGAACCTTTGCACAATGTTGTTAAACATGGTCCAAATCATGGAAGAACCTCAACCCTATTGAAATCTAAGTATTCGTGTTGGTCTTTAAGGCCACCTAATTACTGTTCATTGAAAACCTATTTGTAAGTATCTTATTATTCTCAGGATGAATAACCACAGCAAACATCACGCTCTCACCAGATCCAAAGATATGCAAGAGAAACCTTCTTACAATTTACGCATTATATCTTTCCCAGACCAATAATCATATTAAATTACTTATGACTAAGGATGCTAATAGTAACCTGTTCATTGAAAACCTATTTGTAAGTACCTTATTATTCTCAGGATGAATAACCGCAGCAAACATCACGCTCTCACCAGATCCAAAGATATGCAAGAGAAAACCTTCTTACAATTTACGCATTATATCTTTCCCAGACCAATAATCATATTAAATTACTTATGACTAAGGATGCTAATAGTAACATGTATCGAGATGAAGGAAGTCCTGAATATTGGCAGGTTTCTTGCAGGTTTCCAGTCCAATAAGCACGACAATAGTGTAATGAGAGCTCACTACATCAGTAGCTGCAAATATTTCAATCAGATCCCTATGAAATTTATTCATCTGCTTTTCAGAAGTAACATTGAAAACACATCCTCTGAACATTCTGTTGACTTTATGTTTGGACGATTCCCATATTCTTTATCTATTTATTTTCTTCATAATTCCGACTGAAATGTGTAAATATGGATGACAGGAAAATGACATGAATTATATATTATATTTCTCCAGAAAAAAGCAGAAGCAGGAAGTACAGAAATCTTGAATATCCGAGAATTTCGAATGATAATACAATTCTAATCAATAATAGTTAATGTTTCATATTTTCTCCAACTCATCATGCTAGCATTTTAATTCTCAGTTCACTGATGTTAATAAATATCTAATCAACATCAGAGCAAGCATGTTTGGAAATATTGAATCATTTACTTTACCAGAGTTCTAAACTTAACTATCAATTCATTGCCATTCGAACACTTGTATAGTCAGTCAATTTATGTTTTCTAACAAATATTGTGAGATACACATTTTAATTTAATCCATTATTTCTTAGTGCAAATATTCCAATGAAAATGCATCTTTTATTCAAGATCAACGCATCCACAAACCAACCAATGATTTTCCATCCAACATTCACAGCATATATCAAATCCTTTCTCATTTGATTGTTCGCAGAAATCATTGGATTAATATTCGGCCTGATAAATTAAGACACTTCGAATTGCTTTACATTCCAATCATTACTGTTCATTTCTGTAAATTACGGACAGAAATGTGATCTTTCTAAACATTTTTAAAGATTGCTATGAACTGTTTTACAGACTAATGGCTACTTAAATCTAATATTTAGTCATTGTCTAAATCTGATATATCCAGCTTATGTGTGGTACTGTGGCTCAGCGATAGAATCATTTTGCACTGTACTATTTCCCACACCTGGCGAATGCCGATTTCTATCCTAATCGATATGTTTTAATTAAATTTCAATTCAGAACAAACATTTATCGTGATTCAAATGATCATATTAAAAGCGAAGTCTTTTCCATGTGAAAACTGTTTTAAATTTGCTTTTTGTTGTGTGCAAAGAAAACTGGAGGTATATCAACTTGATGTTGAGTTAAACTAACACGACATTTTGATTTTTTGGTGATGCTACAATTTGGGAATTTTTTTTAATTAAAGATCGCTTTGACTTTACAAATCATGTGCATTCCAAAATGATTTTTATTTTCATTTCATTACATGAAAAAATTGCTTTGAAGATGGGAATTTATTTGATTTTTATTCCATCATTAGTTGACAATAAACAATAATCACACGATTATCCAAATTCCCTTTTCTATCAAATGTCATTGACTGCATCGTTTATAAACTGAAAACCTCCCTTTCAATGTCTTATTTTCTTCCCAATTCTGGCATTGATCATGATAAAAATTACATCAATTATATATATATGTCTTTACCAGAAATCCAGAACAAGGAAATGTATAACTGCCTTTTGTAGCAGAAACAATTTTGTTCAATTATCACTGAATGGATTTCTTCAATTCATCAAGTTACCTTCTGTATTTTGTTTATCAGTTTATCAATCTGAATGAATATCCCATCAGTGTCAGAGCAAAGTGCATTCAATATGTTGAATCAATTTATCCATCAGGATTCCTGCATCAATTACAACTTTATCAGCATTACAGTAATTACAAAATTTTAACTTATTCTTTGTAACAAGTGAACTTTTTTTTTACTTATTCTATTAATTCTTGGAGTCAATGCCAAAATATAAATATTCCTTTTTTAATGCCAACATACCCACAAAAGTACCAATGAATTTCGTTCCAAACCTCAATAAAAAATATGATTCATACTCATTTGAAAGGTCACCATAATCTCAGCCTTATACATTCAGAGAAAAATACTCTTCGTTTCTACATGTTGCTCAGTCAAGTAGCTACCTCATTCGTCTTATTTTCACTAATATATTTGTTACTAATATCTAATTTACAATAATTGTTCAATCCAGTAAGGGATGTTAATGTGGAATTATGGCTCCGTACAATAACTAATATGAAGAAATTGCAGTGCACAATCTCTCAATCATTGTGAATATTGCTTTTTATTTTAACCGTGGAATTATTGTTGAATTTAATTGTTTATATTTTGCTTCAAAGTAAACTTCTATTACGTTTCTAATCACAATTGGATATAAACTTATCTCATGTGATTAACTATTTAAATGATTGCCAATTTTTTTTTAAGTATGCAAACAAATAATCTACATCTCAATTGTTTCACTTAACAATGGCAGTAAATTTTGAATTCGTGGAAATCTTGGAATTTTTGGGAAGAACTAAAGTTGTGTTCAGCTGAGGAGTCACAATGAATGACTACTTCATTAGTTGTTTCCAGTTCACATGTATTGCAAAAGCGTTTTAATTTTCATTTCATCAAATGACAAACTGCTATGACCATATGGAAGTATTTCATTGATTATTATTTATCAGTGTACAGTAATAACAGAATTATGTCAAATTGTCTTTCCATAAATTATCTCGTCTTTCATAAGTAATCATTACCTTCATTGATTCATTCCAACATTACGGTGAATTAGTGATTCATTTTCAGTCCATTCCATACATAAGCTATCTAATTAATTCTCAACACAATTATCATGATAAACATCAGATTAGTTATCACATAAGTAATCACAGTAAACATTTGATCATTGTCCTGCCCTTCCTACGTGAGAACATTATGAAGGATTCCTGTGGAGCTCTGGCAGTGTTTCTACTGCTCGGCCAGGAGGTATGTTTTCAATTCCCGTCTTCAACAGAGGTTTTTCAGAGCAGCTCTGAATGTTGACTGGAAAATATCTAAGAATTTAGTGAACTGTTCTTCAATTCAACACGGGATATGGTCCCACCTATTGCTCATTCCAATAATCACATTATATACTGTTTATTTTCTTTAGGTTTCAAAATAATGTATGCATACATTTCCGCTTATTCTGAATTGCTTGGAAAATAATTGAGAAGGGTGTTGTCTTCAAGATGAAAGAGTTGAAGTAATGATATTCATGATTTTATTTGATCCAAAGAGCATAGTTGAAACAATTTCAACGCATAATATCTTATGCTGCAGTGTTATAAACCTGAAAAATGAAATCCATTTCTTCTTCAGTGAAACAACCAAATGCCCCTTCCCATTCTTCATTAACTGTCTGATTTCCTATATTAATAACTAATTTTTTAATGTGTCTAATATTTTATACCGTTTGATCAAAGAGAATAATTAATTATTGTTCAGTTCATGAATTGTCTGAAATTTGTTTTGAGTTTTCTGTTCACTTATTGATATTGAATTTCAGTTTGAAACGCTTTCAAAATATTGGAGTGTGCTCGTTTACAACCCGTCTTTGCATATCTCTGAATAAACTCACTTATTGCATGATGCGTTTCACACAGAAATCCTGGTAAAAAGCAAGAATTGCTTAAGTTTAAATCAGATCTTTGACACCCAATTATCAGTCTGTTTCTAATTCACATAAGATATCTCAATATGCTCTCACAAAACACAGCATGAAACATCAAAGATCTTCATGAACACAAAACCCAGCATGAAACATCAAAGATCTTCATGAACATCTAATGACTGTTCAGTAGAATGGCCTCAGATTCTTATTGTTCTTGAACGAAATCAGCACTGGCTTTGCATATCTCTCACTAATCTAACTTATTGCATGATGGTTAACGAGCATTTCACATAGCAATTCACTCCTAATTCACATAAAATATCTCAATGTTATTGAAATCAATGCCCACACAAAACACTGCAAGTAATATGACAGAACGGTATTCATGACCATCTAATTACTTTCCATAGAAAAATCTGAGTAGCTATTTATTGTTCCTGAGAGCAAGCACTATAGTAAACACTTGGATATCGTTCCCCCAATAATTGTAATAATTATCCTCTAATATTTAAGTTCAGGAATTACACATGATGTTGTTGCTCAAAGCAATATTTATTATTTAGTAAGAATGTGCAAGGATGCTAACAGCAAGAGGTGTTGATAGTCCTGATATGTTGCATTTTTTCAAACAGGTTTTCAATCAACATATTGGAAAGGAAGGGATAAATTTGGCTTATTTCAACTGTGGATGCAAACCTTTTAAGCTCATGTTCATTAACAATATTTATCTGCTGATTCAGAGCACATACTGAAAGTTGCCTCTGTAAATTTAATTTACTGTGCTTTCTATTCACTGAAGTTCTGATGTTAATTTCTGTTAGTTTTTCTTGTTAAATTTCGAAATACTGATTACAATACAGGTCAGATAAATGCTCTCGACAAGAAAACCAATGGAAGGCAACATAGAATTCTAAAACAGCCTATATATTTGTCTGAAAAATCAATTCATTTCAAAAGATGCTGTGATCTATATCTTCTTATAATTCACAATCTTGCAATAAGATTATAATTCTATCTATCTTAATGAACATCTAATCAATGTCAGTATTAATTGTTGGAAAATGTATCATTTTACTTGATTAAATGCAAACTTTAATAATCGTAATAAATGAGCCATGTTTTAAATATCCACTGAGGTCATGTCACTAGTAACCTAAAATTGTGTTTCTGAATTAACCCTCAGCAAGAGAAATCGGGCGCAACAGAAATTTGATCAAACTATATCAAGCAGCAGACAGAATCAATCAGATCCAGAAAATATTGGAACCCAACTCTAAGCAATTACAAAGGTTCGGGAGATGCAATTCCAATCAACCCGAGAGCTGTGTATTGGAGAGATTGAAGCAGACTTCCTGGCACCTTGCCTTGCAGCCAGTGCCTGAGCATTATGTACCTCTCTTGGGAAAAACAACAGTGTGTCAGCCAACCCATTGGATGATTGGAATCCAGATCACGATCATATTCAGAACTTTGTCACATGATTTATTAATCATTTTCCAAATCATGTAAAACAGCTGAAAGCTATTGAAATCAAATTACTCGTAATCACTGCACATAAAACCGCACAATGGTCTTCAAGGCCAACTAATTAGTGTTCAGTGAAAAACACTTTGTAAGTATCTTATTGTTCTCTGGATGAATAACCACAGCTAACATCACGCTATCACCAGATCGAAAGATATGCAAGAAATACCTAATAAAATTTGCACACAGCATCTATCCCAGACCAATAATCACACTTGATTACTTATGGCTGAGGATGCTAATCATAACATGTTTGAGATGTAGAAAGTCCTGAATGTAGGTAAGTTTTCTGATCGGTTTCCAGTCCAAAAAGCACAATAGAAATATAATTCTGGCTGACTGTATTGTGGAAACATCCCCATTAAATTTATTCATCTCTTTATTCAGAGATAATATTGAAAACAAATTATTCTATAAATGCTGTTGACTGTATTTTTCTCTGATACCCATTTTCCTTATTGACTTATTTTCTTTGCAGTGATGATTCAAAAGTCTAAGAGCTGATGATTTGAAAAAAATAC
>NC_057720.1:91347219-91374211 GCF_004010195.1 Chiloscyllium plagiosum | reverse complement strand
CATAAAAATTGTTCTAATTACAAATCATTTAGTGTCATAGGGTTCATTTGCTACATAAAATAGATACATATAACGAAATCTTAATAAAGGTTTTATTGAAAAGCATTTAGACCATGAAATGAAGTTAACTAGCTTTTGGAAATTACTTCAAGAAAGGTTATCAACTGCCTATTAACTATAATGCCCTGACAGTAAGAGTGGCTGTATAACTTTATGCTGTATCACAAACTATCCTATATCAAGTAAGTTAAAACTAACCTTCTTTTGTATTTCTTTGTACAGATATAATTCGGACAGTGGAAAATATAAGGAGTAATTGACTTTGATGAAAAGTACAATGAATAACAGAATCCAAAATGTTCCCATAGATAAGACAGCCTGAGAGTTCCGAAGGAGTGTCGCAATTGACTGTAAAATCTAAATAAATATGATGCGTGGAAAGATCCGAAGGCCTGGCGATTATAGCAACTGTTAAACAACATGATACGACAGGAAACTGGGACCACCCATTCGGATGCCTACCTGAGACGAGGTGTTTTTCAGGATTGGGTGTCTGTATGAGGAGTGACAGGCTGTACCCACTGTGACTGATGTAATACACAAAGTTTGCAAAAAATGCTGCTTTTTTCTGTACACATTACAGTGTGTCTTGGATCTCCCTTCTGAGGTTGGCGTCGGGGGGATGATCCCTGCAATAAGTGGTTGCAGCATGAGTAAACATCTTCCACTTGCCTGAGCTCTGCCTGCCTCCTGAGTCTTCATTTCCTGTCAGGGGAAAGCACTCCCACAATTATCATGAAGTTTCACGTCAATACAAACAATTATTATGTGTCAAAGAATTGCATGCAGAGTGATATAATTTTCACGATTAAATTGTTCTAGATTTGCTTTTTTGAGTGCAAAAAGACAAAAGGGGTACGTCCATTTGTTCTTTAATTTAACAAACTCTGAATTTTAAATTATTGAAAAGATGCAATTGGGGGGTGGGGAACGAAACGAGTTTTCAGCTCAAATGTCACCTTAAATGTTTTTTCTTTTTTCAAATCATGTGCCCTCTAAAATGACTTTTGTTTTAATTTCATTATAAGAAAAATGTTTCTTTGGAAATATTGACAGTTTTCCGTTTTCCTCCAATATTAGTTGTCAATTTACAATAATCACACATTTAGGATGATTCCTTTCTGTACCGAATGTCATTGACTCTATGTTTTGTGCGAAATAATAGTCACATTCATGGTCTAATTATTTTCCTCGTAATTTTATCTGAATAATAATGTCTAAACATTTATCATGACATAAATTACATAAATAAAATTGTCATGACTCTACAAGAAAACTATTGGAGGAAAGCATATCACTCTTGTATTCCCTGCATTTTTGAACAAAAACAATTTTGTTGAATTGTTACTGAATTATTATTCAGGTTATAAAGCTACCTTTCATATTTTAATTTTCAGTGCATCAATCTCAGTGAATATCAATCAACATCAGAGCTAGGTTTTTACAAAATATTAAATCAGTTTATCTGTCAGGATTCTGGAATAAATTATTAATTGCAATAACTACACATCACTTTTACTTAGACTTTGTAACAAGCAAAATTTTGTTTTAAATTTCATTCATTATTTCTTGGTACCAATGTTACAGTGTAAAAATCTGCTTGTTTAGGGCAATACATGTACAAAACACCAACAATTTCCCTTTTAACTTCCTTTGCAAATATCTGATTTTTATTCGTTTGAAGGATCACAGTAATATCAACCTATGAAATTCAAATAAGTCCAAATAATTTTCACTCTTTCTTGTTCTTCATTTCTACACATTGCTCAGTCCAATAGCAAGAAGATATATCTCATTAATCATAAATTCACTAATAGTAGTTTTAAAACAATTTGTTTTTAATATCTAATATCTAATAATTGTTCAATCCAGTAAGAGGTGTATATATGGAATCATGGTTGTATACAATAACTAATGCATAGGCATTGCAATGTACAATCCCTCAATCATTGTGAATATTTTAAACTTCGAAACATTTTGGAATTGATTGGATTATAATTCATTTCAATGCGAACATTTATTCTGTTTCTAATCAAAATAACAGTTGAATATTTTGCATGTGCAAAATGATTTAAATACATTTGTACTTTTTGAAGTACACAAAAACGAATTGACACCTCTCTTGTCTCATTAAACAATTATAGTCAATGCTGAATTCATAGAAAAATACATTTTTGGAAAGAATGAAAGTTGTCTTCAGCTGATTAGTTAGATTGGCTGACGAAATCATCATTCTGTTCCACATTATGTGTAGTGCAAAACATAAAATGAGAAATTTACGAACATATGGAATGCTTACATTAATTTATCTTTATTATTATACGGTAATCACACAATGGTGTCAATTTGTCTTTCCACAATTTATCATGGATTTCATATTTGATTAAGATATCTGTTGACTCATTCCACCATTATTGTAAATTTTGTCATTTGTTGTCAATTACATACATTAATTATCTCATTAATTTCAATCCAATTATCACCTTAAACACCTAATTAGTTTTCACTTGATTAACCACAGTGAGCATGTGATTATAGCCCTGCCCGTCTTGGGTGGGAACATTATGCAGCTCTGGCAGTGGATCTGCTACAAGATAAGGAGCCACGGGTTCAATTCCCACCTTGTACGGAGTTGTGCCAAAGCGGCTCTGAATGTTGATTAGAAAATTTCGAATAATCGATTGAATTTCCTTTCAATTCACAATGAAATATGTTTCCATCAGTTGTTCGTTCCAATAATCACAGTATCTGCCACGTATGTTCTTTAGGTCACTAATAGCAATGTGTATCTAATTTCTTTAATCAATATTCCTTGGAAAATATTTGATAATTTGCAATCATAGAGCTGGAATATAGGAAGTAATGATAGCCATTAATTTTCTTTTGTTCTGAAGAGCTGAGTTCAAACAGTGCATACAACTTTATGCTCCGGTGTTATAAATATGAGAAAAGTCAATTACTTATTCAGTAAAATAAACAAATGCCACTTGCTATTATTAATCAAATTATAATTATTCATCAGTTATAAATTGTGTGAAACATGTGTTGAGTTTCCCACGCAACTATTTAAATTGAATGTGAGATTGAAATGCTGTGAAAATATCAGGGTGTGTTCATTTGAAAGTTGACTTTACATGTCTGCACATCTTATTTATTGCATAATGGTTTAAGAATATTTCATTCAGCAATCCTCATAAATATCAAAATTGCCTGAATTTTAAAAAGGCCAGACACAACCAATTATCAATTTGTTCCTAATTGATGGGAATAGCTCCATTTTATTGAAATCAATTTTCACACAAAACAGTGTACATAAAGACAAACAAAAATCTTCATGACCATCTGATTAACATTTAGTAGAATAACTGAGTAAGTAGTTTATTGTGCCTGAGACTAATGACAACATGAAACATTTGGTTACTATAGCATGCAGGAAGCGCAATTGACATCTTATATTTCAGTTCAGCTGTTAAAGACAATTTATGTTGCTTAAACCAATAAATATACTTTATCATTGATATTGGCTGGAACAGAAATCAAACTAAGAAGTAAATATTTGTCATTCTAAAAATCTTCAAGCTTCCTTTCTTTTCTGTGTGTGTAAGAGAAAATTCAAATTCCAATCATTTTAGTTGCACGATACAATAAACACTAAATTTCGCATTTGTGAAAGTCCTTCGTTTTTGTCGTCTTCAGTGAATATGACACGTCAAATGCATGTATTTTTCAATCATGTGCGTGGCACAATGATTACTCGTTTCATTTCATTGTAAGAATATAATAGCTTTGAACATGTTGAATTTCTTGTCGTTTCTATTCCAACATTATTCATCATCGTGCAACAATGACACAATTATTAAAATCGTCTTAAATGCCACATGTAATTTACCGTTTGTTCACAATCATGCTCACTTCCATTATCTGTTATTTATCTTCCAAATTCTGACACATGTCTAAGCATTGTTTATAATATTACTCACATAAATTATAAATAACATGTCTCTAACAGGAAACCATAAGATGGAAATTCGAATTCTTCAATTACCTTTATTTCTGGGTAGAAAATGAATAATTTTGTTCAATAATCACTGAATGGCTCATCCACATGTAATTTGCCGTTTGTTCACAATCATGCTCACTTTCATTATTTGTTATTTATCTTCCAAATTCTGACACATGTCTAAACATTGTTTATAATATTACTCATAAAAATTAAAAATAACATGTCTCTAACAGTAAACCATAAGATGGAAATTCGAATTCTTCAATTACCTTTATTTCTGGGTAGAAAATGAATATTTTTTTAAATAATCACTGAATGGCTCAGTTTTCCTTCAATCCATAAATCTAGCTCCAATATTTTATTCCTCAGTTTACTAATCTTAACAAATATCGAATCGACATCACAGCAAAATGCTTTTGTAATATCATTTTAATTGCTCATATTAGAACATTGATTATCCAGTCATTGTCATGACAATAATTGTGCAATTATTTCAGATAGACTTTTGCGCATGTATAGTGAGATTCACATTTTACTTTAATCAATTGTTACTGAGTACTAATACTGCAGTATGAAACTGCGTTTTTTTCAGGCCAAGTATCCCACAATGGATCCAAGGACTTGTCATCCAACATTCATTATAAAAATCTGATGTTTGCTTATTTGAATGATCACCGTAATCACAGCCTTAAAATTCACGGAACTGTAATTACTTTTCGCTGCAATAATGCCAGTTCGTTTCCAAACATTCATCAGTCACATAGCAAAATTAGATTTCTAATTATTTTTTAAATTCATTGGTAGAATTTTACAATTCAGTTGTTACTCTTACATATTAATTATTCCATCAAGTACGTGGTGTAAATGTGTAAATACCACTCTTTGTATGAATAACTGGAAATATATTGTAAGTTATAATTTCTCAATCATTGTTAACACCAATTCTTATTTTACCCGTGCTAACGTGGTTGAATTCATTTAATTATTTCACTTCAGTGCCAACATTTGTTGCGTGTATAATCACAATAAGAGTTAAGTATTTTTCATGCTACAAAATCACGTAAAATTCATGTGGTTTTCTCAAAAGTCAAATGTAATACAATTAACATCTCTTTATTGTTTCATTACACAACGACTATTAATTTTCAATTTTTGGAAGTTGAACTTTTTTTTGGAAAGAAGTGATGTTGTCTTCAGCTGAATACTCGTGTTGAATGACTAATTCACAGTAAATGCTGTTTATTCTCTTCGGGTTCTCAAGAAAAAGCAATTAACTGCTTCTGCTTGTTCTGAATTCCTGGAAGATATTTGAGAATGTTCCAGTCGTAAAAATGAAGAAGTGTAAGTGATCGTTCCTTTTTCTTTGAAAGAGCTTATTTCAAATATTTCAAACACATAAATCACCATGTTGTTGTGTTACAAAGATGAAAAACAAGTCAATGTCTTCGTCAGAAAAATCAACAAATTAGTCAGCGAATTACTTACAATTGTTATTAAACATTGCACTTCATCTAAATATTATTATTTCATTCGATCAAATTACATTGCTAATGATTCGTCATTCGTGATTTGTCAGAAGTTTCTTTTTGTTTTCCATTCACCTTTTCATACTGAATGCAAGGTTGATATGCTTTGACAATATCGGAGAGTGTTCACTTTGAAATTTGACTTTGCATGTCTCACTTATTTGACTTCTTCCATGCCAGGGGGAACAGAGGATCAGTGGTTATTGGTAGTGCCTCACATCACCAGGGACTTGGGTTTGATCCCATCCTCGGGTGACTGTCTGTGTCGAGTTTCCATGTTCTCCTTGTGTCTATGTGGCTTTGTTTTAGTTTTCTACCACAATCCAAATTGGTGCTGGTTTAGTGAACTAGCCATGATAAATTGCCCATTGTGTTCAGGGATGTGCAGGTTAAGTGCATTGGTCAGGGACAAATGTCGAGTAATAGGGTAGCGGAATGTGTTTGAGTGGGTTATTTGTTGGACGGTTAGTGTGTCCTTCTTGGGCCAAATGGCCTGTTTCCACACAGGAGGGATTCTATGATCGTATAATTGCGTTTCGCTAAACAAAACTAGCTTTTTTTTTTGAAAATTTTGACTTTAAAATATATCTTTACTAGTCAAGTATCAAGGAGTTCCTAAATCTTGCAAAAATCTCCATTTTTTTGAAAGCTGTGCGAACAAAAACACTGAACATAAAGCCACATAAAGATCTTTTTGACCATCTAAATACTGTTAAGTGGAATGATCACAGTAACTATCTTATTGTTCCTGAGATCGATCACCACTAACACAGTAAGGATATGGACATCATTCCCTCCAATAAATGCTATAGTTGACCTCTTGTATTTCAGTTCAGTAATTATGTACGATACTGCTTGGTCGAAGCAGTCGTTATCCTTATTATGAATGGCCAAGGATTCTAACGGCAAGAGATGTTGTTAGGCCTGATTTGTGCATGTTCATCAACAGGTTTTCAGTATAAATATTGTAAAAGAAAATGTTAATTTGAATTTATTCAACTGCCAATACTAAGATTTTCATTTCATGTTCATTCAAAATATTTGGAGAAAGTGAGGAAAACAGATGCTGGAGTTGAGAGTCAATAGCGTGGCGTTGGAATACCACAACCGGCCAGGCAGCATATGAGGAGCAGAAGAATCGAAATTTAGGGCATGAGGTCATCATCAGAAAATATTTCTGATGAAGGGCTCATGCCTGAAACGTCGATTCTTCAGCTCCTTAGATGCTGCCAGAGCTGCTTGTTTTTGCAGAACTGCACTCTCAACATTAAAAATATTTATCTGCTTATTCAAAGCAAATGCTGAAAGCTGCCTCTAAATTTACCTTAGTGTGCTTTCTATTCACTAATGTTCTCACATTAATTACTCCTCAATTTCTTCTTCAATCTGAAACAAATCTCGAAATACTGAACACAATAAAAGTTATATCAATTATATATTAGCTTGTACATTTGCATGAAAAAGGAATTCCTTCCAAAAAAAGACTCTGCACATCTATGACTCTTTCAATTCATAATCCTGCAACTGGATTATAATTGTCTTTTGATCTCTCTTAAAGGATATTTAATCAATGTCACTGTAAACTGATTAAAAATATTGAATTTTTTTATTTGTTAAAATGATTTAATTATCAATTAATTATCAATTCATTGTTACAACAATATGTGAACCACATTTTATCTATTCACTGAGGTCGAGTGAACTGTGGCCCGTACGTGAACCTTCTAAATATTCCTGCAGCTGGAGAATTCGGAACGAAAAAGTGTCAAATTAAAGCAAACAGTAGGAAAAATAAATCAGCTCCAGAAAACAGTGGAAAACCAGGTCAAATATGTCACAACCAGCCCGAGAGTTGTGTATTCGAGAGGTTGAAGCAGATTTCCTGACAACTTGACTACCAGCCAGTGCCTCCCTTGACAATGACTACAAGTGAAGGGTATTTTGCATAAAATCCGTCGGATGCTTCGAATCTAGAACTTTGTCAAAATGTTGTTAAATATTTTCCAAATCATAAAAAACATCTCAACACTATTGAAAGCAAAGTACTCATAATGGTCTTCAAGGCCACCTTATTAATGTTCGTAAAAAAACTCTTTGTCAGAATCATATTGTTCTCAGGATGAATAACCATAGCAAACATCACGCTCTCACCAGATCCAAACTATGCAAAAGACACATTCTTGTAGTTTACATACCATATCTTTCCCATCCCAAAAATCACACTTTATTACTTTCGACTGAGTATGTTAATAGTAACATGTATCGAGGTGAAGAAAGTCCTTAATGTCGGCATGTTTCTTGCAGTTTCCAGTTCAATCATCACGACAAAAATGTAATCACAGCTCAGTACATCAGTAGCTGCAAATATTTCAATCATATCCCCATTAAATTTGTTCATCTGCTTTTTCAGAGACAATATTGAAAATATTTCCTCTGTACATTCTGTTGACTGCATTTTTCTATGATCCCCATGTTCTTTATGCATTTATTTTATTCATATTTCTGACTGAAATGTGTAATATGGATGACATGAAAATGACATGATATATATATATATATACTATATTTCTCCAAAAGAAAAGCAGACGCAGGAAGTACAGAAAACTTGAATATCCGAGAATTTTGAATGATAAATCAATTCAAATCAATAACCAGTGAATATCTGATATTTTTTCCAAGTCGTCATGCCAGCATTTTAGTTCTCAGTTCACTGATCCTAATAAATATATAATAAACATCAGAGCAAGCACGTTTGGAAATATTGTATCATTTCCTTTGCCAGAGTTCTGACATTTCTTACCAATTCAATGTCATTCCAACAGTCATACAGTAATTCAGTTTAGGATTTTTAACACACATCACCAAATTTACATTTTAATTTAATCCATTATTTCTTGGTGCCAACATTACAGTAAAAAGTGGATCTTTTATTCCGGGTGAACACAGCCAGCAACGAACCTATGATTTCTCCTCCAACATTCACAACATGATATCTGATCCTTTCTCATTTGATTGTTCACAGAAATCATTGGATTAGTACTCGGCTTTCTAAACGAAGACACTGCGCATTGTTTTGCATTCCAGTGATTACTGTTCAGTTGTATAAATAACGGACAGAAATGTGAGATTTCTAGTCATTTTTTTAAGTTTGCTATAAACTATTTATAAGTCTAAATGATGCTTATATCTAATATCTAATCATTGCTCAAGTCCAATATATCCAGCTTTATGTGTGTAATTATGAGTCAGTGTCGGTATTATTTTGCAGTGTACCATGTACCAATGCTAGCGAATGCTCACTTATGTTTTAACAGTGGTATCATAATTGCTATGCTTTGATTAAATTTCAATTCAATACAAACATTTATTGTGTATCAAATGATCACGTTAAGAGTGAAATATTTTTCTGGTTAAAACTGTTTTAAATTTCTTTTTATTGTGTTCAATTAAACAATGGAGTTGCATCAATTTGTTGTTTATTTAAACTAGCATGAAATTTTGAATTTTTGGAAATACTACAATGTGGCAAAACGTTTAGTCGTCAGCTAGCATGTCATATCAATTTGTGCTTTGACTTTTAAAGTCATGTGCATCCCAAAATGATTTTATTTTCATTTTATTACAAGTAAAGATTGCTTTGATGATGTGGGCATTTTTAAAAACATTTTTATTGCAACGTTAGTTGACAATGAACATTAGTCACTCATTTATCAGAATTCCCTTTTCTATCAAATGTCCTTGATGGCATTTTTTGTTCAATGGAATACTCACTTTCACTGTCTACTTATATCCTTCCTAATTCTGACACAAGTGTCTAAACATTCTATCATGATAAAAATTACATAAATTAAATACACATGTCTCCACAAGAAACTAGATCCAGGAAATATATAACTGCTATGTTGCCGAAATTTTTGAGCAGAAACAATTTTGGTCAATTATCGATTAATTGCTTTTTTTTCTATTTCTCTAGCTACCTTGTGTATATCATATATCAGTTTATCAATTTGAATGAGTAACCGATTAACATCAGAACAAAGTACATTCAATATGTTGAATCAATTTATCCACGAGGGTTCTCAGACCAATCATAATTTCATTGGCATTACAGTAATTACTGAAACTTTAAATTATTCTTTGTAACAAATGAACTTTTTTTACTTTATCGATTATTTCTTGGAGTCAATGCTACAATATAAATACCCGTTTTGTTTTCATGCCAACATACCCACAAAAAACATCAATGAATTCCATTTCAAGCCTCATTGTAAATATATGATTTTTAATCATTTGAATGGTCACAGTAATCTCAGCCTTATAAATTCAGAGAAAAGCATTCAACATTTCTACATATTGCTCAGGGAAGTAGCAACCTCATTCATCTTATTTTCACTCATAACATTTTAAAACTATATTTGTTGCTCATATCTAATTTCTAATAATTGTTCAATCCAGCAAGGTGTACAAATGTGGAATAATGGTTCCATCCAATAACTAATGTAAAGACATTGCAGTGTACAATCTCCCAATCATTGTGATTTTTGATTTTAAACGTGGGATTATTGTTGAATTGATTTGATCATATTTTACTTCAATGCTACCTGTTATTATGTTTCCCATCACAATAACATATAACGTTACCTCATGTGATAATTACCTTAATGTCAATTTTTCAAAATACGCAAAAAAGAATCTACATCTCAGTTGTTCCATTTAACAATGACAGTAAATATTTAATTCTTGGAAAATTTGGAATTTTCCGAAGGAACCAAAGTTGTCCTCAGCTGAATAGTCACATTGAATGACGACTTCATTATTTTTACCAGTTCACATGTTTTGCAAAAGCTTTTTAAATTTCATTTCATCAAATGACAAACTGCTTTGAACATGTGGAATTATTTCATTGATTATTATTTATCAGTGTGCAGCAATACTGCAATTATGTCAAATTGTCTTTTCAGGAATTATCACAAATTTCATATGTAATTCAGGCATTTATTGACTCATTCCAATGTTATGGTGAATTACTGTTTCTCGTGCAGTCCATTCCACACATAAGCTATCTAATTAATTCCCAATAGAATTATTATGCTAAACATCAGATTTGTTTTCACTTGAGTAGCCACAGTAAACATGTGATTATTGTCCTGCTCTTCCTGGGACCATTATGAAGGATTCCTGTGGAGATCTGGTAGTGTCTCTACTACCAGATCAGGAGGCATGTTCTCAATTCCCATCTTCAACAGAGGATTTCCACAGCAGCTCTGAATGTTGACTAGAAAGAATCAAGAATTGAGTGAACTGCTTTTCAATTCTACACGAGATATGTTACCATCTGTTGTTCATTTCTACAATCAAAATATCTACTGTGTATTTCCTTCAGGCCTCCAAAAAGATGTATACATCCATTTCCACTCATTCTAAATTGCTTGGAAAATATTTGAGCATGTTGCTGTCTTAAACATGTAAGAGTCGAAGTAATGATATTCACTGATATTATTTTTGTCCAAAGGGCATAGTTCAAACAATTTCACCGCATAAAATCTTATGCTGCAATGTTATAAATCAGAAAAAAATGATTTACTCTTCAGTGTAATAACCATATGTCCTTCCTATTAAACATTAAATAGCTGATTTCCTACATTTATAACTAAATATTGTAATTTGTCTAATAATTTATACACTTTCATCAAAGTGAATAATCAATTATTGTTCAGTTTATGAATTGTCTGAAATTTGTTTTGACTTTTCCACTCACCTCTTGATATGAATTTGAGCTTTCAAAATATCAGAGAATGCTCCTTTATAACTGGCTTTGAATATCGCGCACCAACTTCACTTATTGCATGATGCATTTCACATAGCAATCCTGGTAAATATCAAAAATTGATTAATTTTGAGCTTTCAAAATATCAGGAATGCTCCTTTATAAACTGGCTTTGAATATCGCGCACCAACTTCACTTATTGCATGATGCATTTCACATAGCAATCCTGGTAAATATCAAAAATTGATTAATTTAAATCAGATCTTTGACACGCAGTTATGAGTCTGTTTCTAATTCACATAAGGTATCTCAAAATGATTGAAATCAGTGCTCACACAAAACACAGCATGTGGTGTATCAAAGGTCTTCACGAACATCTAATAACTGTTCAGTACAATTATTTAAGTTTCTTATTGTTCTTGAGCACAATCACCACTGTGTTTGCATATTTTTCACCAATCTAACTTATTACACGATGGTTAAAGTGCATTTGGCATAGCAATCTAATTTACATAAAATATTTCAATGCTATTGAAATCAATGCTGACACAAAATACTGCTTGTAAAACGACAGAACTGTATCCATGACCATCTAATTACTGCTCAGTAGAAAAATCTGAGAACCTATTTTATTGTTCCTGAGAGCAATCACCAAGTTAAGCACTTGTATATCACTTGCCCCAATAAATATAACAACTGGCCTCTTATATTTTAGTTCAGGAAGTACACACGATACTTGTTATTTATGGCTGAGGATGCTAATTGTAACATGTTTCAAATGTAGAAAGTACTGAATACAGGCAAGTTTTCCGATGGGTTTCCACTCGAAAAAAGCACAATTAAAATGCTATTGTGGTTCCGTATTGTGAACAGACCCTCATTAAACTTATTTATCTTTTTATTCAGAGACAATACTAAAACAATGTATTCGATAAATGTTGTTGACTATGTTTTTCTCTGATACCCATGTTCCTTATCGACTTATTTTCTTTGCAATGATGACAAAAGTCTAAATGTTGAATGAAAAATTGCATGAATCAAATATAATACATAATTTGTTCGAATGATACATAATATTTTTCCAGAAGGAACACAAAGACATCAATTATAGAATTCCTGAATATCTCAGAATTTTGAATGAGAAGTCAATTCTGATCAATATTCACTGAACGTCATATGTCTTTTCCAAACCATCATGCCAGCATTTTAATTCTCAATTGACTGTTCTTCGTAACTACATAATAAACATCACAGCAAACCCGTTTGGAAACAATGAATCATTTACTTTGACAGAGCTCTAAAATTTATTTTTATTTCCGTGTCATTCAAACATCAAACAGTAAATCAGCTCCGGTTTTATAATAAACGTTTTCAAATTCACACTTTGATTTCATTTATCCTTTCTTATCGCGAATATTACAAAGAAAAAATGGATCGTTATCTCCAGTTCAACACAACCACAAACTAAACAATGATTCCCCAGTCAACACTCAAAGTAAATATCTGTTCCTTTATCATTTGAATGTTCACAAAAATCATTGGAATAATGTTCCACCTTACAAATTAAGACAGGCCTGATTGTTGTATAATTATTGCCCAATAATAACTGTTCGTTTCTACACATAAGGACAGCAATATGAGATTCCTAATCATTTTAAAGCTTACTGTGAAGTAATTAAGTAGAACTAATTATTGCTTATGTCTAATATTTAATAATTCATCAAAGCCAGTATATCCAGCCTTAAGTGTGGAATTATGGCTCAGTGAAGTAAACATATATTGCACTTCTCAGTTTACTAATGGTAGCAAATGATGATTTTTATTAAAGTCCTGGAATTCTTTTTGATTTGCTGTTGTCGGGGTGGCCTGCCTCCTTCTGAAACAGAATGGTCCGTGTTGGCTCACACAAAATGCCCGACAAACAAAAAAAAGGGAGCTACCTTAGAATTAAAATACGAGGTGGTCGAGGGGAAATACGCAAGACTAACATTCTGTTGCAGCATTTAACTTAAGAAAAGCAAGAACATTTTGAACGGACCTACTCAAAGGCCATGAATGCAGCATTCCAGACAGCTGTTGAAATTGACATTCACTATCATTTGCCGGCACACAGACGAACGAGCAGCTCTGACCTTCATTAATGAAAGAATAATTGTCCAAGTGAATGAATAAACATCAGCTGCAGGATACTGCTCAGTTAATTCCCTAAGTAGGTATCGGGAAAACAGACTGGGGTCGTTTGTCAGAATTCATTATTATTTTAAAGCTACTCAAAACATAAACGATAGTTCTAATTACAAATTGTTTAGAATCATAGCGTTAATTTGCAGCATAAAATAAATACATATTCCCAATGCTTAAATAAGATTTTTATCGATAAGCATTATGCCTTGAAGTGGCGTTAACTCGCTTTAGGTAATAAATTCAAGTTAGGTGGTTCACTGCCCATTAATAACAAAGTCCTGACAGTAAAAGTGGAAGCAGGATTTTACACTGTTTCACTAACTTTATAATACAAGTTCATATTACTTATGTTACAACAAGTAAGTTAAAATTAACTTTATTTTGTATTTATTTGTGCATGTATACTTCGGACAGTGGAAATATGAGGAATAATTGACTGCGATAAAAAGTACAACGATTAACAGAAAACAAAATGTCCCAACAGTTAAGACAGCCTGAAAGTTCAGAAAATGTGTAGCAAATAACTGTGAAATCCGAATGAATAAGATGAATCTAAAGATGCAAACGCCTGGAGTTTATGGTAACTGTTAAACAACATGAAACGTAAGGAATCCGGGACTAGTCTTTAGGTGAATAAATGTATTACAGGATTGGCTATCTGTATGAGGAGGGAAGGGCTGTTAGCACAGTGCATATGACCATGTAATACAGAAAGTGTATAATGATACTTTAAACGTTACAGTATGTCATGGACCTCCCTTCTGAGGTTCGCCTCGGGGGTTGATACCTGTATTAACTGGTTGCAGCATGAGTAAACATCCTCCACTTGTCTGAGCTCTGCCTGCCTCCTGAGTCTTCATTCCCTTTCAGGGGAAAATACTCCTACAGCTATGATGTAATTTCAATTCATCACAAGCATTTATTGTGTGTACAATCTTTATGTTCAGTGATATAATTTTCATGATAAAATGATTTCAAGTTTGCTTTTGTTGCGTGCAAAAAGACAAACGAGGTACATGCGTTTGTTTCTTAATTTAACACTAAATTTTAAATTACTGAAAAGATACAATGGGGGAAAGTGAACTTATCTTCAGCTCAATTGTCACGATAAATGACTTTCATTTTTCCAAATCATATAACTTCTAAAATGACTTTGATTTTAATTTCATTATAAGAATAAAATACTGCTTTGTAAATGTTGAGATTTTTCCTTTTTTTTCTTGCAACATTAGTTGTCAATGAAACAGAAGCATTCATTTATGAAAATTCTTTTCTGTACCAAATGTCATTGACTCCATCTTTTGATCACAATAATGCTCACTTTCACGGTCCAATTATTTTCCTCCTAATTCCGTCTAAATAATAATGTCTAACATTTTTCATGATAAAAATGACATAAATAAAATTGACATAACTCTATAAGAAAACTATTGGAAGAAAGCATATCACTCTTGCATGGCCTGAATTTTTGAATAATAAACGATTGTTTTCAATTGTTGCTGAATGTTTTTTTCCCAATTCAGAAAGCTACCTTTTCTATTTTAATTTTCAGTTTATCAATCTGAATGAATATTCAATCAACATCAGAACAAAGTATTAACATAATATTAAATCAGTTCATCTGTCAGGATTCTAGAATAAATTATCAATTACAATAACAGCACTTTAACTTAGACTTTGGTACAAGCATATTTTTTTAAAAAAAAACATCTTTTTTTTTAGCGCCAATGCTACATTATGAAAACGTGTTTGTTCAGGCCAATACATGCACGAAAACACCAACAATTTCCCTTGCAACATTCTTTGTAAATAAGCAGATTTTTGCTCATTTGAAATATCACAGTAATCTCAGCATTTGAGATCCAGGAAACTCTAATTACTGTTGTCTGCAATATTATTTTTTTATTTCTACACATTGCTCCGTCGAACCGCAAGATAGGACATCTCATTATTCTCACATTCATTAATAAAGCTTTTTAAATTTGTTGCTAACATCTAATATTTAATAATTGTTCAGTCCAGTCAAGGTATAAATGTGGAATTATGGTTCGGTGGAATGACTAATGCAAGGACATTGCCTACACATTGCTCCGTCGAACCGCAAGATAGGGCATCTCATTATTCTCACATTCATTAATAAAGCTTTTTAAATTTGTTGCTAACATCTAATATTTCATAATTGTTCAGTCCAGTCAAGGTATAAATGTGGAATTATGGTTCGCTGGAATGACTAATGCAAGGACATTGCAATGTGCAATCTCTCAGTCAAGGTGAAAACTTTAAACTTAGAAACATTTTGAAATTGATTTGTTTATAATTTGCTTCACTGCTCGCATTTATTGTGTTTCTAATCACAATAACAATTGACTATTTTTTAATGTGCAAAATGATTTAAATTCACGTGAATTTTGTTGAAGTATACAAAAATTGGATTGACATCTCTCTTGTTTCGTTAAACAATCACAGTAAGTAGTGGCTTCCTAGAAATCGTACATTCTCAGAAGGAATGAAAGTTGCCTTCAGCTGAAGAGACACATTGCCTGCCTAATATATCATTCTGTTCCAATTTGCATGTAATGCAAATTTATTTTAATTTCCCTTTCATAAAATGAGACACTGTTATGAACATATAGAATGATTTTTTTTTTATTTATCAATGTACAGTAATTACACAATTCTGTCAATTAGTCGTTCCCCTAATTATGATGGACTTCATATTTGATAAAGATATTTGTTGACTCATTCCACCATTTTTGTAAACTAATATTTCATTTTCAGTAACGAACCATCTAATTAATTCCAATGTAATCATCACAATAACCGTCTGATTAGTTTTCACTTGAGTAACGACTTTGAGCATGAGATTATAGCCCTGCGTGGTCTGGATGGGAACATTCTGAAGAGATCTTTGCAGCTCTGATAGTGTCTCTGCTACCAGACAAGGAAGCATGTGTTTCAATTTCCACCTTGCACAGCGTTGTGCCAGAACAGCTCTGCGTGTTGATGAGAAAATATATAGCAATCGATTGAATTGTATTTCGATTTAAATTTAGATATGCTCCATCTGTGTTCATTCCAACAATGACAGTATTTGCTATGCATTTTCTTCAGGTCACTAATATCAATATGTATCTTATTCCAATCAATCTGTTCTGAAGAGATTCAATCAAACAACACATACAACTTGATGCTCCAGTCCTGTAAATATGAGAAAAAAATCAATTCCTTCTTTCGTAAAATAAACAAATGCGTCCTCGTAGTATTTACCAATGTTTTATTGTTGACCTGTTTATGAATTGTACGAAGTTTGCTTTTACTTTTCCAAACACCTATTTAAATTGAATGTGAGATTGAAATGTTTTGAAAATATCAAGTTGTGCCCATCTGAAAACTGACTTTGCATATCTCTCAAGTATATCATTTATTTTTGAGGGTTGAAGCATGTTTTACTTAGCAATCCTAGCTAATATCAAAATGTGTCATTCTGAAAATAAGATCTTTCACACCCAATTATCAATCTGTTCCTAATTCATGTAAATATCTCAATTTCATTGAAATCAATGTTCACACAAAACAGTGCACAAAAAGTTGCCCAAAGGTCTTCATGACATCTAACTACTGCTCAGAGAATAATGTCAGTTAGTATCTTATTATTCCTGAGACCTCTGACTACAGTAAGCATTGGTTTAGTATTCCATACAGTAAGTGCAATTCTATCTTATATTGCAGTTCAGAAGTTAAAGACGATTTATGTTGATTAAAATAATAATTCTAATTTATCACAGATGTTGATTGTAATACAATCACACAAACAAGTAAACGTTTGTCATTCTAATAATCTTTTAGTTTTCTTTATTTTAATTTGACTGCCAGAGAAATTTCAAATTACAACCATTTTTTGTTGCATAATTCAACAAACACTATTTTTTTTGTGAAAGTCCTCCAATTTTATAAGAAGGAAAATAATCTTAAGTTTTCTGACACATTTAGTGACTGCTTTTCCAAATCTTGTGCACTGCAAAATGATTAGTGGTTTAAATTAATTGTAAGAAAATAATTACGTTGAACATGATGATTTTTTTGTCATTTCTATTCAAAATTTATTCATCATTGTACAATAAAGACCACAATTATTACAATCACTTTATATACGGTATGTCGCTGACTGCATCGTTTTTTTCACTTTCAAGTTCACTTTCATTATATATAAACTATCTTCATTATTTTGACACAAATATCTAAATATTGATTATAATATTAATTGTACAAGTTAAAATAATGTCTCCACAAGGAAACCAGTGAATGGAAATTCATTATTCTGGTATTACCTGCATTTTTGAATAAAAAAAAACAAGGATTTTGTGAAAGAACCACTTAATAGCTATTTTTTTTTCAATCCATGAAACTAGTTGCTATATGTTGTTCCTCCGTTTACTGATCTTAATCAATATCAACGTCGCAATAAAGTGCTTTTGAAGTATTGTATCATTTCAGTTGTTCATATTACAACAATAATTATTATGTCGTTGTCATTACAATAATTGCACAATTATTTAAGAATACTTTTGAACAAGCATAGTGAGATTCACATTTAAATTTATTCCATTGTTTTCACTTACTAATACTGCAGTAAGTAACTGCGTTTTTTTTTCATGTCTTGTATCCCACAATGGAACTTCCCTTCCAACATTCATTGTAAAATATCTGATGTTTGCTGGTTTGAATGATCACTGTAATCACAGCTTTGAGTTCAGACAACTTTAATGATTTTTCAATGCTATAATTCCTGTTCGTTTCCACACGTTCCTCAGTGATATTGAAAAATGAGATATCGCATTGTTTCTAAATTCATTGATAGAATTTGAGAATTCGATTATTGCTGATATCTAATAATTAATCAGTCCAGGATGGAATTACAGCTCAGTACATGAACTACTGTCAACATATTGCAGTGGACAATCACTCAATCATTGGAAATATTCAATTCTTATTTTACCCGTGGAAACATAATTGAATTAATTTAATTATGTTTCACTTCAATGCTGACATTTATTGTATTTATAGTTACAAGACTTAAGAATTTTTCATGCACAGAATCAAGTGAAATACATGTGTTTTTGAAGTCAAATGAAAAAGAATTAACATCTCTCCATTGTTTCATTAAATAATGACAATAAACTTGAATTTTTGAAAATTGAACATTTTTGGAAAGAAGAGATGTTGTTTGCAGTTGAATACTCGCATTGAATGGCTAATTCACAGTATCTGCTGTTTATTCTCTTCGGGTTACCAAGAAAAGAAATTAACCATTTCAGATGGTTGTATATTCCTGGAAAATCATTTCAAATGTTACGATATTAAAGATGAAATGGCAAGTTATCATACTGATTCAATTTTTTGTGTTTTAAATAGTTTAATTCAAACATTTCAAACACATGAATCGTTATTTTGTATTGTTGCTAAGATGAAAAACAAGTCAATTTCATCATCTGTAAAATAAAGAAATGCTACTTCTTATGTTTCATTAGTCAGCTAATTGCCTACATTAATCACGAAACATTGCGATTAGTCGAAATATTGTTATGTCCTTTAATCAAATTAAATTTCTAATTGTCTTTCATTCGTGATTTGTCAGGAATATGTTTTCTTGTTTTCCATTCAGCTATTCATATTGAATGTAAGATTGACGTGCTTAGGCAATACTGCAGAACATAGAACATAGAATAGAACATAGAACAATACAGCACAGAACAGGCCCTTCGGCCCACGATGTTGTGCCGAACTTCTAACCTAGATTAAGTACCCATCCATGTACCTATCCAAATGCCGCTTAAAGGTCGCCAATGATTCCGACTCGACCACTCCCACGGGCAGCGCATTCCATGCCCCCACCACTCTCTGGGCAAAGAACCCACCCCTGACATCTCCCCTATACCTTCCACCCTTCACCTTAAATTTATGTCCCCTTGTAACACTCTGTTGAACCCGGGGAAAAAGTTTCTGACTGTCTACTCTATCTATTCCTCTGATCATCTTATAAACCTCTGTCAAGTCACCCCTCATCCTTCGCCGTTCCAACGAGAAAAGGCCGAGAACTCTCAACCTATCCTCGTACGACTTCCTCTCCATTCCCGGCAACATCCTGGTAAATCTTCTCTGCACCCTCTCCAAAGCTTCCACATCTTTCCTAAAGTGAGGCGACCAGAACTGCACACAGTACTCCAACTGTGGCCTAACCAAAGTCCTGTACAGCTGCAACATCACTTCACGACTCTTGAATTCAATCCCTCTGCTAATGAACGATAATACTCCATAGGCCTTCTTACAAACTCTATCCACCTGAGTGGCAACCTTCAAAGATCTATGTACATAGACCCCAAGATCCCTCTGTTCCTCCACCTGACTAAGAACCCTACCATTAATCCTGTATTCCGCATTCTTATTTGTTCTTCCAAAATGGACAACCTCACACTTGGCAGGGTTGAACTCCATCTGCCACTCCTCAGCCCAGCTCTGCATCATATCTAAGTCCCTCTGCAGCCGGCAACAGCCCTCCTCACTGTCCAAAACTCCACCTATCTTCGTATCATAACACTGCAGAGTGTTACCTGTTTCTCACTTCATGCTCAAGATAGCATGATGACTGCATACTGCTTGGTTCGATTCCATGCTCAGTCGACTATCTATGTGGAGTTTGCATATTCTCCCTGTGTCTGCATGGCTTTATTCCGGTTTCCTCCCTCAATTAAAAGATGTACAGGTTAGATGATTTGGTGACTGCGAAGTTTCCCATTGTGTTCAGGGACGTATAGTATAGATGCATTAATCAGGAAGAAATGCAGAGTAATAGGGTTGGCAAATAGACTAGATTAGATTACTTATAGTGTGGAAACAAGCCTTCAGCCCAACAAGTCCACACCGACCGTCCGAAGAGGAATTCACCCAGACCCATTCCCTTACATTTACCCATTCACCAAACACTACGGGCAACTTAGCATGGTCAATTCACCCAATCTGCACATTTTAGGATTGTGGGAGGAAACCTGAGCACCCGGAGGAAACCCACGCAGATGCAGGGAGAATGTGCAAACTTCACACAGACAGTTGCGTGTTCAGTTGAAACTTGACTTTGCATGCCTCTCACTTCCTGTACAGGGTGGCATGGTGGCTCCGTGCTGAGTTTTGGTGGATCACAGTGCCAAGGTTTGGTTCTATCCTCAGGCACGTTCTCCCCATGTCTCTATGCGGCTTTGCTCTGGTTTCCTCCTACAATCCAAAAATATACAGGTTAGGTGAATTGGCTATGCTAAATTGCTTATTGAATTCAGGGATATCTAGGTTAACGCCTTAGCCAGGGAGAAATGCCGAGTAGTAGGGTTGGAGAACAGACTTGACTGAATTATCATTTGTAAGGTAAGTATAACCTTGTTGGGCCAAGCGGTCTGGTTCTACACAGACCACATCCAATAATTGCATTTTGCTAAGCACAATGCAATGATTGATCCTGAGATCAATCACTACTATGACAGTAAGGATCTGGTTATCATTCCCTCCAATGAATGCAATAGCTGTCCCTCTGGTATTTCAGTTCGGTAACGACACATGATACTGGTTTTTCAAAGCAGTGTTTATTCTTTATTATGAGTGGCCAAGGATTCCAATGTTAAGAGATTCTGTTAGTTCTGATTTGTTGCATGTTCCAACAGGTCTTCGGTCTAATTATTGCAAAAAAAAGTGTAAATTTGGTTTTGTTCAACTGCCAATGCTTAAAAATTTCAGTTCATTACCACTGAAAATATTTGGAGAAAGTGTGGAAAGCAGATGCTGGAGATCAGTGTCAAGAGTGTGGTGCTAGAATAGCACAGCAGGCCAAGCAGCATACGCGGAGCAGGGGAATCACCGTTTCGGGCACAAGCTCTTGAGCAGGAATCTTTCCTCACGAAGGAAATATGCCTGAAATGTCAATTCTGCTGCTCCTTGGATGCTGCCTGGCCTGCTGTGCTTTTCCACCACCACCCTCTCGAAGTTACACATATTTGTCTGCTTATGCAGATAACATACCGAACGTTTCCTCTGTAAATTGACTTTATTTCGATTTGTATTCATTAAAGTACTCATGTTAATTGTTCTTCGTTTTAAATTATAAATAATCATCCTTGACAAGAGAACCTATGGATGGCTACATTGAATTCTTGAGCAGCAGTGTTTATTCTTTATTATGAATGGCCAAGGATTCTAACGGTAAGAAATGTTGTTAGTTCTGATTTGTTGCATGTTCACAAACACGTTTTCAGTCAAATTATTGCAAAGCAAGTGTAAATTTGGTTTTGTTCAACTGCCGATGCTAACATTTTGAGTTCACGTCAACGACTAATATTTGGAGAAAGTAAGGAATGCAAATGCTGGAGATCAGAATTAAGACTGTGGTGCTGGAATAACAGACCAGGCAGGATCTGAGGAAGAGGAGAATAGATGTTTTGGACATAAGCCGTTCTTCAGGAATCTTTCCAGATGAAGGACTTTTTCCCATATCATCGATTCTCCTGCTTCTTGTTTGTTGCCTGATCTGCTGTGCTTTTCCAGCAATACCGTCTCGACATTTAAAATATTTGTCTTCTTATTTAGAGCAAATTCTGAAAGCTGCCTCTGTAAGTTTCATTTACTGCGCTTTCTAATCACTAAAATAATGGTAATAATTCGCTAAAATTAATGGTCAAACTAAAGGAAACAGTAACCAGAGTAAATCAGCTCCAGAAAACAGGATAAACCCATTTTGAAGAGGTCACAAAAGTTCAGGAGATCCAGCTACACCCAGTCTGAAAGTTGTGCATTGGAGAGTTTGAAGCAGAATTCCTGGCACCTTGACATCCAGGCAGTGCCTGAGCATTATACACCTCTCTTGGGAATGACAACAAAGTATAAACCCATTTTGAAGAGGTCACAAAAGTTCAGGAGATCCAGCTACAACCAGTCTGAAAGTTGTGCATTGGAGAGTTTGAAGCAGAATTCCTGGCACCTTGACATCCAGGCAGTGCCTGAGCATTATACACCTCTCTTGGGAATGACAACAAGTGAAAGGTATTTGCATGTAACCCACTGGATGCTTAGAATCCAGAACTTTCTCAAAATATTTTCGAGATCTTGGAAAAACGATTGAAATCACTATTGAAATCAAAGTACTTGTTATGGTCTTCAAGGCCACCTAATTGCTGTTTAGTGAAAACTCTTTGTAATTATTGTTCTTATTGTTCCTTATTGTTCTAAGAATGAATAACCACAGCAAACATCACGCTCTCATCAGATTCAAATATATGCCAGAAATACCTTCTTATAATATACACATTACATCTTTCCCAGACCAAAACTCACACTTAATACTTATGGCCGAGGCTGCTAATCGTACCATGTTTCAAGATAAAGCAACTCCCAAATATAGGCAAATTTTCTGATAGGTTTCTAGTACAACAGTAGTGATAAAAATGTTTTTGTTGTTCAGTACATTTTGAACAGATCCCCATTAAACGTATTCATCTGTGTATTCAGAGACAATATTGAAAAAAGTCCACATAAATGCTGATGACTGTATTTTTCTATGAAAAATGTTCAATATTGACTTATTTTCTTTATAAAGCTGACCCAAATGTTTAAATATTGATGATATGAAAAAAATGCATGAATTAAATATAATACATAATTTGTTCTAATTGTATATTACATTTCTCCAGAAGAAAAGCAGAGCAGCCACGTATAGAATTATTTATGATCTGAGAAAATCGAATGCCAAACCAATTCTGATCAATGTTCACTGAATGTTTAATATTTTCTTTTCGCAAACCATCATGCAGCATTTTAATTGTCAGTTGACTGATAATTATAAAAACCTAATCAATGTTAGAGCCAACCTGTTTGGGAATATTGAATCATTTACTTTGTCAGAGATCAAAACTTTTTTATCCATTCGTTCTCATTTCAACAATTACACAGCAATTCAGTTCAGGTTTTGTAACAAACATCGTGAAATTCACATTTTAATTTAATACATTATTTCTTAGTACAATATTACAAAGAATAATAGAACTTTTATTCCTGGTCTACACAAGCACAAACCAACCAATGACTCCCCATCCAACAGTCGCACTTAATATCTATACATTTCTCATTTGAGTTTTCACAGAAATCATTGGATTAATATTAATATTCAGCTTTACAAATTAAGACAGGTCTAGTTGTTTTACACTCCAGTAATCACTGTTCATCACCGACACCAGCATGCGATTTCTCACCATTTTTTTAAGTTTGCTGTGAAAATTTAATGAGATTAATTGTTGCTTATACCGAATATTTAATAATTGATCAACTCCAGTATACCCATCTTGAAATGTGGAATTATGGCTTAGGGACGTATATATATTGGACTGTATAGATACCAATGGTAGCGAATGCTGATTTCGATTTTAATTCTGGAATCCTAGTTGATTTGCTGATGTAAGAGTGGCCTGCTCCTATCTGGAACAGAATGGTCCATGTTGGATCATACAAAATGTTCGACAAACAAAAAGAGAAAGCCATCCTGAAAGTCTCGAAGGAGTGCAGCAATAACTTTGAAATCCGAGTGTATAAGATGCTTTGAAACATCCCAAAGCCTGGAGATTAGAGTACCTGTTAACCAACATGAGGTGGTAGGACCGTGGAGCTATCCATTATAATGCCTATCTGAGATTATGTGTTTGGATTGGGTGCCTTGATGAGGAGTGGAGGACTGTAACCACATTGCATGTGAACATTGTAATCCAGAAAGTGCATAAAAATGCTGCTTTTTACTGTACACGTTAAAGTGTCGCATGGATCTCCCTTCCGAATTTGGCCTCGGGGGTGGGGTGGACTGATCAACTGGTTCCAGGATGAGTAACATCTTCCACTTGCCTGAGGTCTGCCTGACTCCTGAGACTTCACTCATTGTCAGGGAAATACACTCCTTCAGCTATGATAGAACTTTAATTCAATATAAACATTTATTGTGTGTGAACTGATTATGTTCAGAGGGATATCATTGTCATGACGCAATGCTTTACATTTGTTTTTTATGTATGTGCAAGAAAACAGTGGCGGTACATCCATTTGTTCTTTAGTTCAACTAACACGAAATTTTAAGTTATTGAGTCGACTACAGTGGAGGAATGAGGATTAAATGACTGTCTCCTTTTTTTTTCAAATCGTGTGCCCTCGAAAATGATTTTTATTTTAATTTTATAAGGAAAAAAGAAAACCTGCTGGGAAAGGGTTGACAATTTTCCTTTTTCTGCCAACATTAGTTGTCAATGGACAAGAATCACACAATTATCACAATTCCTTTCTGGGACAAATATGATTGACTCTATCTTTTGTTCACAACAATAGTCACTTTCACAGCCTAATTATTTTCCTCCTAATTATGACATAAATCTCTAAACATTTATCATGATAAAAATTACTTTAATAAAACTGGAAAAAAGCATAAAACTCTTGCGTTGCCTGCATTGTTGCTGGTTTTTTTCAATTCATAAAGCGACATTTTATATTTTAATTTTCTGTAAATCAGTTTTAATTAATATCAAATCAACATCATAGCAAAGTGCTTTCAAAGTAATGAGTCAATTTATCTGTCAGGATTTTTAAAAAATAAATTCTAATAATTATACAGCAAATTTAACTTAGACTTTGTAACAAACGTGATGTCTTTTTTTTTACTTCATTCATTATTTGTTATTGTCAATGCTGCAATATTAAAACCTGTTTGTTCAGGCCCATACAAACACAAAAAAACTAATAATATCAATTACAACAATTTTGTAAATATTTGATTTTTCTTCATTTCAAAGATCGCAGTACTCTCAGCCTTTGGAATTCAGAGAACACCAATTAATTTTCCCTGCAATATTACTCTTCATTTCTACACATTACGCAGTCTAGTAACAATATGAGATATGTCGTTATTTGTTTTAAAAAAAACTAATAGAATTTTTACAATGCATTTTTTGCTATGATCTAATATCAAAAAAATTGTTCAATCCAGGAAGGGTTTTAGATGTCCAATTAAGGGTTTGTGCAATAAACAATGCAAGGACATTCGCAATGTACAATCTCTCTATCGTAGTGAATATTGCATTTATTTTAAACTTGGAAACATTTTTGAATTGATTTGTTTATAATTTAATTCAATTCTAACATTTACTATGTGTTTAATTACAATATCATTTGACTATTTATCACGTGTAAAATTATTTAAATTCACGTGAATTTTTCGGAGTACAGAAAAAGGATTGGCATCTCTATTGCTTCATTAAACAATCACAAGAAATGGTGAGTTCTTAGAAATCACACATTTTTAAAAGGAATGAAGGTTGTCTTCAGCTGAATATTCACGTTGACTGATGATTTCATCATTTTGTTCCAAATTACAGGTAGTGCAAAAACATTTTAATTTTTATTTCATAAAATGAGAAACTGTTATGAATACATAAAATAATTTTATTCATTTCTATTTATTAATGGACTGTAAGCCCACAATTCTTTCAATTTGTCTTCCAACAATTATCATCAATTTCACATTTAGTTAAGATATTTGTTAACTCATTCAACCATTATTATAAATTACTATTTCTTTTTTCAGTCTATTACATACAGGGATCACCTAATTAATTCCAATCCATTTATAACAATAAAGATCTGATTAGGTTTCACTTGAGTAACCACTGTGAGCATGTGCTTATAGCCCTGCCCAGCCTGGATGGGATCATTATGAAGGTACCTTGTTCATCTCTGTTAGTGTCTCTGCAACTAAACCAGGAAGCATATGTTTCAATGGTTTAAATTCCCAGCCTTCACAGAGTTATGCCAGAGCAGCTCGGAATATTGATTAGAAAAAATCTAAGAAGCGAATGGATTGCCTTTCAATTCAACATTAGATATGCTTCCAATTGTTGTTCATTCCAATAATCACAGTATTGGCTATATATTTTTTCTCAGGTCACTTATAAAAATATGTATCTAATTCCAATCAATATTCCTCGGAAAATATTTGAGAATGTTGTAGTCATAAAACTGGAATATAAGAAGTAATCATAGTCATTAATTTTCTTTCTTCTGAAGAGCTGAGTTCAAACAGTGCATAGAACTTGATGCTCCAGTGCTACAAATATGAGAAAAATCAATTACTTCTTCAGTGAAATAAACAAATGCCACTTGCTATTATTTAACAATTTATAATTGTGGATCTTTTATGAATGGTGTGAAATTTGTTTGAGTTTTCCATTCACCAATTTATTGTCACCTTGACACCCCCATCTCACCTCAAGGTCATCGTCACATTTACCCCCTCACACTCACTCCATCACCCTCAACCTGCCCACCTCACACTCACTCCATCACAGTCACACTGACCCTCTCACACTCATTCCATCACCCTCAACCTGC
>NC_057720.1:91342990-91343909 GCF_004010195.1 Chiloscyllium plagiosum | reverse complement strand
AACATAGAACATAGAAAAATACAGTGCAGTACAGGCCCTTTGGCCCTCGATGTTGCGCCGATCCAAGCCCACCTAACCTACAATAGCCCACTATCCTCCATATGCCTATCCAATGCCCGTTTAAATGCCCATAAAGAGGGAGAGTCCACCACTGCTACTGGCAGGGCATTCCATGAACTCACGACTCGCTGAGTAAAGAATCTACCCCTATCATCTGTCCTATACCTACCACCCCTTAATTTAAAGCTACGTCCCCTCGTAATAGCTGACTCCATACGTGAAAAAAGGGTCTCATGATCAACCCTATCTAAACCCCTAATCATCTTGTCCACCTCTATCAAGTCACCCCTAAACCTTCTTTTCTCCAATGAGAACAGCCCCAAGTCCCTCAGATTTTCCTCATACGATCTTCCTACCATACCAGGCAACATCTTAGTAAACCTCCTCTGCACCCGTTCCAGTGCCTCCACATCCTTCCTATTGTATGGCGACCAAAACTGCACACAATACTCCAGATACGGTCGCACCAGAGTCTTATACAACTGCAACATGATCTCAGGACTCCGGAACTCAATTCCTCTACCAATAAAAGCCAGTACGCCATATGCCTTCTTCACTGCACTATTTACCTGGGTGGCAACCTTCAGAGATCTGTGGACATGGACACCAAGATCCCTCTGCTCATCCACATTACCAAGTATCCGACCATTAGACCAGTACTCCATCTTTTTGTTACTCTTACCAAAGTGAATCAACTCACACTTAGCTACATTGAACTCCATTTGCCACCTTTCTGCCCAGCTCTGCAGCTTATCTATATCCCGCTGTAACCTGACACATCCTTCCTCACTGTCAACAACTCCACCGACTTTCTTATCATCCGCAAACTTGCCTACCCAACATTCTAGCCCCTCCTCCA
>NC_057720.1:91330799-91342490 GCF_004010195.1 Chiloscyllium plagiosum | reverse complement strand
TACTGTGATTATTGGAATGAACAACAAATGGAAGCATATCTAATGTTGAATTGAAAGGCAATTCATTCGCTTCTTAGATTTTTTCTTATCAATATTCTAATCAACTCTGTGAAAGCTGGGAATTTAAACCATTTAGACATATGCTTCCTGGTTTAGTTGCAGAGACACGAACAGAGATGAACAAGGTACCTTCATAATGATCCCATCCAGGCTGGGCAGGGCTATAAGCACATGCTCAATGTGGTTACTTAAGTGAAACCTAATCAGATGTTTCTTGTGATAACTTGTTTGGAATTAATTAGGTGATCCCTGTATGTAGTAGACTGAAAAAAGAAATATTAATTGTAATAATTATTGAATGAGTTCACAAATATCTTAATTAAATGTGAAATTGATGATAATTGTTGGAAGACAAATTGACAGAAATGTGGGATTACAGTCCATTAATAAATAGAAATGAATAAAATTATTCTATGTATTCATAACAGTTTCTCATTTTATGAAATAAACATTAAAATGTTTTTGCACTCCCTGTCATTTGGAACAAAATGATGAAATCATCATTCAACGTGACCATTCAGCTGAAGACAACCTTCATTCCTTTTAAAAATGTGTGATTTCTAAGAACTCACCATTTCCTGTGATTGTTTAATGAAGCAATAGAGATGCCAATCCTTTTCTGTACTTCAAATAATTTTACACGTGGTAAATAGTTAAATGATATTGTGATTAAACACATAGTAAATGTTAGAATTGAAGTAAATTATAAACAAATCAATTCAAAAATGTTTCCAAGTTTAAAATTATTGCAATATTCACCACGATAGAGAAATTGTATATTGCGAATGTCCTTGCATTGTTTATTGCACAAAACATTAATTGCACATTTGAAACCCTTCCTGGATTGAACAATTTTTTGATCTTAGATCATAGCAACAAATGCATTGTAAAAATTATATTAGTGTTTTTTTAAACAAATAACAAAATATCTCATATTTATACTAGACTGTGTAATGTGTAGAAATGAAGAGTAATATTGCAGGGAAAATTAATTGGTGTTCTCTGAATTCCAAAGGTTGAGAGTACTGTGATCTTTGAAATGAACAAAAATAATATATTTACAAAGATTGTACAAATGATATTACTGGTCTTTTTGTGTTTGCATGGGCCTGAACAAACAGGTTTTAATATTGCAGCATTGACAATAACAAATAATGAATGAAATAGAAAAAATACATTAAGTTTGTTACAAAGTCTAAGTTAAATTTGCTGTATAATTATTAGAATTTATTTTTTTAAAATCCTGACAGATAAATTGACTCATTACTTTGAAAGCACTTTGCTATGATGTCGATTTGATATTAATTAAAACTGATTTATAGAAAATTAAATATAAAATGTCACTTTATGAATTGAAAAAAAGCAACAATGCAGGCAACGCAAGAGTTATATGCTTGTTTCCATTAGTTTTCTTAAGTCATGACAATTTTATTAAAGTAAGTTTTATCATGATAAATGTTTGGAGATTTATGTCAGAATTAGGAGGAAAATAATTAGGCTGTGAAAGTGTCTATTATTGTGAACAAAAGATAGAGTCAATCATATTTATCCCAGAAAGGAATTGTGATAATTGTGTGATTCTTGTCCATTGACAACTAATGTTGCAGAAAAAAGAAAATTGTCAACCCTTTCCAAGCAGGTTTTATTTTTTCCTTATAATGAAATTAAAATAAAAATCATTTTGGAGGGCACACGATTTGAAAAAAAAGGAGACAGTCATTTAATTTCTTATTCCTCCACTGTCGTCGTCTCAATAACTTAAAATTCAGTGTTAGTTGAACTAAAGAACAAATGGATGTAACTCCACTGTTTTCTTCCACACATAAAAAAAAAGCAAATGTAAAGCAATTGCGTCATGACAATGATATCCCTCTGAACGTAATCGTTTCATACACAATAAATGTTTATATTGAATTAAAGTTCCATCATAGCTGAAGGAGTGTATTCCCCTGACAATGAGTGAAGACTCAGGAGACAGGCAGACCTCAGGCAAGTGGAAGATGTTACTCATCCTGGAACCAGTTGATCAGCCCCCCCCCCACCCCACCCCACCCCCGAGGCCAAATTCGGAAGGGAGATTCATGACACACATTAACGTGTACAGTAAAAAACAGCATTTTTATGCTCTTTCTGTATTACAATGTTCACATGCAATGTGGTTACAGTCCTCCAGTCCTCATCCAGGCACCCAATCCAAAGACATAATCTCAGATGGCTATTATAATGGATAGCTCCACGGTCCTACCACCTCATGTTGTTTAACAGGTACTATAATCTCCAGGCTTTGGGATCTTTCAATGCATCTTATACACTCGGATTCCAAAGTTATTGTTGCACTCCTTCGAGACTTTCAGGATGGCTGTCTCTTTTTGTTTGGCGAGCATTCTGTATGATCCAACAATGACCATTCTGTTCCAGATAGTGACAGGCCATTCTTACAACAGCAAATCAACTAGGATTCCAGTATTAAAATCGAAATCAGCATTCGCTACCATTGGTATCTGTACAGTCCAATATGTATACGTCCCTGAGCCATAATTCCACATTTCAAGCTGGCTATACTGGAGTTGATCAATTATTAAATATTCGGTGTAAGCAACAATTAATCTTAATAAATTTTCACAGCAAACTTTAAAAAATGGTTAGAAATCGCATGCTGGTGTCTGTGATGAACAGTAATTACTGGAGTGTAAAACAACTAGACCTATCTTAATTTGTAAAGCTGAATATTAATATTAATCCAATGATTTCTGTGAAAATTCAAATGAGAAATGTATAAATGTTAAGTGCGAGTGTTGGATGGGGAATCATTGGTTGGTTTTTGCTTGTGTAGACCTGGAATAAAGTTCTATTATTCTTTGTAATATTGTACTAAGAAGTAATGTATTAAATTAAAATGTGAATTTGACGATGTTTGTTACAAAACCTAAACTGAATTCCTGTGTAATTCTTGGAATGAGAATGAATGGATAAAAAGGTTTTGATCTCTGACAAAGTAAATGATTCAATATTTCAAAACAGGCTGACTCTAATATTGATTAGGTTTTTATAATTATCAGTCAACTGAGAATTAAAATGCTGCATGATGGTTTGCGACAAAAAACATTAAACATTCAGTGAACATGAATCAGAATTGGTTTGGCATTCGATTTTCTCAGATCTTAAATGATTCTATACTTGGCTTCTCTGCTTTTCTTCTGGAGAAATGTAATATACAATTAGAACAAATTATGCATTATGTTTAATTCATGCATTTTTTCATATCATCAATATTTAATCATTTGGGTCCGCTTTATAAAGAAAATAAGTCAATATTGAACATTTTTCATAGAAAAATACAGTCATCAGCATTTATGTGGACTTTTTTCAATATTGTCTCTGAATACACAGATGAATACGTTTAATGGGGATCTGTTCAAAATGTACTGAAACACAAAAACATTTTTATCACTACTGTTGTACTAGAAACCTATCAGAACATTTGCCTATATTCGGGAGTCGCTTCATCTTGAACGATGGTACGATTAGCATCCTCAGCCATAAGTATTAAGTGTGAGTATTGGTCTGGGAAAGATGTAATGTGTATATTATAAGAAGGTATTTCTGGCATATATTTGAATCTGATGAGACCGTGATGTTTGCTGTGGTTATTCATTCTTAGAACAATAAAGAACAATAAGAACAATAATTACAAAGAGTTTTCACTAAACAGTAATTAGGTGAAGACCATAACAAGTACTTTGATTTCAATAGTGATTTCAATCGTTTTTCCATGATTTGGAAAATATTTTGGCAAAGTTCTGGATTCTAAGCATCCAGTGGGTTACATGCAACTACCCTTCACTTGTTGTCATTCCCAAGAGAGGTGTATAATGCTCAGGCACTGGCTGGATGTCAAGGTGCCAGGAGGTCTGCTTCAACCTCTCCAATACACAACTTTCAGACTGGTTGTAGCTGGATCTCCTGAACTTTTGTGACCTCTTCAAAATGGATTTATACTGTTTTCTGGAGCTGATTTACTCCTGTAACTGTTTCCTTGAGTTTGACCATTAATTTTAGCGAATTATTACGATTATTTTAGTGATTAGAAAGCGCAGTAAATGAAACTTACAGAGGCAGCTTTCAGTATTTGCTCTACATAAGAAGACAAATATTTTAAATGTCGAGACGGTGGTGCTGGAAAAGCACAGCAGATCAGGCAGCAAACAAGAAGCAGGAGAATCGATGATATGGGAATAAGTCCTTCATCTGGAAAGATTCCTGAAGAACGGCTTATGTCCAAAACATCGATTCTCCACTTCCTCAGATCCTGCCTGGTCTACTGTGTTATTCCAGCACCACGGTCTTAATTCTGATCTCCAACATTTGCATTCCTTACTTTCTCCAAATATTGGTCGTTGACGTGAACTCAAAATGTTAGGATCGGCAGTTGAACAAAACCAAATTTACACTTGTTTTTCAATAATTTGACTGAAAACGTGTTTGTGAACATGCACCAAATCAGAACTAACAACATTTCTTACCGTTAGAATCCTTGGCCATTCATAATAAAGAATAAACACTGCTGCTCAAGAATTCAGTGTAGCCATCCATAGGTTCACTTGTCAAGGATGATTATGTATAATTCAAAACGAAGAGCAATTAACATGAGTACTTTAATGAATACAAATCGAAGTAAATTAAATTTACAGAGGAAACGTTCGGCATGTTATCTGCATAAGCAGACAAATATTTTTAACGTCGAGAGGGTGGTGGTGGAAAAGCACAGCAGGCCAGGCAGCATCCAAGGAGCAGCAGAATCGACATTTCAGGCATATTTCCTTCGTGAGGAAAGATTCCTGCTCAAGAGCTTGTGCCCGAAACGGTGATTCCCCTGCTCCACGTATGCTGCCTGGCCTGCTGTGCTATTCTAGCACCACACTCTTAACTCTGATCTCCAGCATCTGCTTTCCTCACTTTCTCCAAATATTTTCAGTGGTAATGAACTGAAAATTTTTAAGCATTGGCAGTTGAACAAAACCAAATTTATACTATTTCTTTGCAATAATTAGACGGAAGACCTGTTGGAACATTTAACAAATCAGAACTAACAGAATCTCTTACCATTGGAAACCTTGGCCACTCATAAAAAAGAATAAACACTGCTCTGAACAACCAGTATCATGTGTAGTTACCGAACTGAAATAGCAGAGGGACAGCTATTGCAATCATTGGAGGGAATGATAACCAGATCCTTACTGTCATAGTAGTGATTGATCTCAGGAACAATAAGATAATTACTGTGATTCTTCCATCGAACTGTAATTAGATGGTCATGAAGACCTTTGTGTTGTCTATGTGCAGTATTTTGTGTGAGCATTGACTGCAAAAACATTGAAATATATTACAAGATTTAGGAACAAGTTGATAATCGAGTGTTAAAGATATTATATAAAGTCAGCATTTTAAAAGAAAACACAGTTAGTTGTCTTAGCAAAATGCAATTATTGGATGTGGTCTGTGTGGAACCAGACCTCTTGGCCCAACAAGGTTATACTGACCTTACAAATGATAATTCAGTCAAGTCTGTTCTCCAACCCTACTACTCGGCATTTCTCCCTGGCTAAGGCGTTAACCTAGATATCCCTGAACACAACAAGCCATTTAGCATAGCCAATTCACCTAACCTGTATATTTTTGGATTGTTGGAGGAAACCAGAGCAAAGCCGCATAGAGACATGGGGAGAACGTGCCTGAGGATAGAACCAAACCTTGGCACTGTGATCCACAAAAACTCAGCACGGAGCCACCATGCCACCCTGTACAGGAAGTGAGAGGCATGCAAAGTCAAGTTTCAACTGAACACGCAACTGTCTGTGTGAAGTTTGCACATTCTCCCTGCATCTGCGTGGGTTTCCTCCGGGTGCTCAGGTTCCCTCCCACAATGCGAAAATGTGCAGGTTAGGTGAATTGACCATGCTAAGTTGCCCATAGTGTTTGGTGAAGGGGTAAATGTAAGGGAATAGGTCTGGGTGAATTCCTCTTCGGAGGGTCGGTGTGGACTTGTTGGGCTGAAGGCTTGTTTCCACACTGTAAGTAATCTAATCTAGTATATTTGCCAACCCTATTACTCTGCATTTCTTCCTGATTAATGCACCTATACTATACGTCCCTGAACACAATGGGAAACTTAGCAGTCACCAAATCATCTAACCTGGACATCTTTTAATTGAGGGAGGACACGGAATAAAGCCATGCAGACACGGGGTGAACATGCAAACTCCACACAGACAGTCGACTGAACATGGAATCGAACCCAGGTCTCTGGTGCTCTGACGCAGCAGTATGCAGTCATCATGCTATCTTGAGCATGAAGTGAGAAACAGGTAGCACTCTGCAGTATTGTCTAAGCACGTCAATCTTACATTCAATAAGAGTAGCTGAATGGAAAACAAGAAAACATATTCTTGACAAATCACGAATGAAAGACAATTAGAAATTTAATTTGATTAAAGGACATAACAATATTTCGACTAATCACAATGTTTCCTGATTAATGTAGGCAATTAGCTGACTAATGAAACATAGGAAGTAGCATTTCTTTATTTTACAGATGATGAAATTGACTTGTTTTTCATCTTAGCAACACTACAAAATAACGATTCATGTGTTTGAAATGTTTGAATTAAGCTATCTAAAACACAAAAAATTAAATCAAAATGATAACTTGCCATTTCATCTTTAAGATCACAACATTTGAAATGATTTTCCAGCAATATACAACCATCTGAAATGGTTAATTTCTTTTCTTGGTAACTCGTAGAGAATAAACAGCAGATACTGTGAATTAGCCATTCAATGCGAGTATTTAGCTGCAAACAACATCTCTTCATTCCAAAAATGTTCAATTTTCCAAAATTCAAATTTATTGTCATTATTTAATGAAACAATGGAGAGATGCTAATTCTTTTTCATTTGACTTCAAAAACACATGTATTTTACTTGATTCTGTGCATGAAAAATTCTTAAGTCTTGTAACTATAAATGCAATAAATGTCAGCATTGAAGTGAAACAAAATTAAATTAATTCAATTATGTTTCCACGGGTAAAATAAGAATTGAATATTTACAATGATTGAGTGATTGTCCCTGCAATATATTTACAGTAGTTCATGTACTGAGCTGTAATTCCAAATGTATATCACATTCTCGACTGATTAATTATTAGATATCAGCAACAATCGAATTCTCAAATTTTATTAATGAATTTATAAATAATGCGATATCTCATTTTGCAATGTCACTGAGGAACGTGTGGAAACGAACAGGAATTATAGCATTGAAAAATCATTAAAGTTGTCTGAACTAAAAGCTGTGATTACAGTGATCATTCAAACCAGCAAACATCAGATATTTTACAATGCATGTTGGAAGGGAAGTTTCATTGTGGGATACAAGACATGAAAAAAAAACGCAGTTACTTACTGTAGTATTAGTATGTGGAAACAATGGATTAAATTTAAATGTGAATCTCACTATGCTTGTTCAAAAGTATTCTTAAATAATTGTGCAATTATTGTAATGACAACGACATAATAATTATTGTTGTAATATGAACAACTGAAATGATACAATACTTCAAAAGCACTTTATTGCGACGTTGATTGGATAGTTATAAAGATCAGTAAACAGAGGAACAACATATAGCAACTAGTTTCATGGATTGAAAAACAAATGAGCCATTAAGTGATTATTGAACAAAATCCTTGTTTTTTTTTACTCAAAAATGCAGGTAAAACCAGAATAATGAATTTCTATTCACTGGTTTCCTTGTGGAGACATTATTTTAACTTGTACAATTAATATTATAATCAATATTTAGATATTTGTGTCAGAATAATGAAGATAGTTTATATATAATGAAAGTGAACTTGAAAGTGAACAAACGATGCAGTCAGCGACATATCGTATATCAAGTGATTGTAATAATTGTGGTCTTTATTATACAATGATGAATAAATTTTGAATAGAAATGACAAAAAAAATCATGTTCAACGTAGTTATTTTCTTACAATTAATTTAAACCACTAATCATTTTGCAGTGCACAAGATTTGGAAAAGCAGTCACTAAATGTGTCAGAAAACTTAAGATTATTTTCCTTCTTGTAAAATTGGAGGACTTTCACAAAAAAAGTGTTTGTTGAATTATGCAACAAAAAATGGTTGTAATTTGAAATTTCTCTGGCAGGCAAATTAAAATAAAGAAAACTTAAAGATTTTTAGAATGACAAACGTTTACTTGTTTGTGTGATTGTATTACAATCAACATCTCTGATAAATTAGTATTATTATTTTAATCAACATAAATCGTCTTTAACTTCTGAACTGAAATATAAGATAGCATTGCACTTACTGTATGGAATACTAAACAAATGCTTACTGTTGTCAGAGGTCTCAGGAATAATAAGATACTAACTGCATTATTCTCTGAGCAGTAGTTAGATGTCATTAAGACCTTTGGGCAATGTTTTGTGTGAACATTGATTTCAATGAAATTGAGATATTTACATGAATTAGGAACAGATTGATAATTGAGTGTGAAAGATCTTATTTTCAGAATGACACTTTTTGATATTAGCTAGGATTGCTAAGTGAAACATGCTTCAACCCTCAAAAATAAATGATATACGTGAGAGATATGCAAAGTCAGTTTTCAGATGGGCACAACTTGATATTTTCAAAGCATTTCAATCTCACATTCAATTTTAATAGGTGTTTGGAAAAGTAAAAGCAAACTTCGTACAATTCATAAACAGGTCAATAATAAAACATTGGTAAATACTACGAGGACGCATTTGTTTATTTTACGAAAGAAGGAATTGATTTTTTTCTCATATTTACAGGACTGGAGCATCAAGTTGTATGTGTTGTTTGATTGAATCTCTTCAAAACAGATTGATTGGAATAAGATACATATTGATATTAGTGACCTGAAGAAAATGCATAGCAAATACTGTGATTGTTGGAATGAACACAGATGGTGCATATCTAAAGTTGAATCGAAATACAATTCAATCGATTGCTATATATTTTCTCATCAACACGCAGAGCTGTTCTGGCACAATGCTGTGCAAGGTGGAAATTGAAACACGTGCTTCCTTGTCTGGTAGCAGAGACACTATTAGAGCTGCAAAGATCTCTTCAGAATATTCCCAGGGCTATAATCTCATGCTCAAAGTGGTTACTCAAGTGAAACCTAATCAGACGGTTATTGTGATGATTAGATTGGAATTAATTAGATGGTTCCTTACTGAAAATGAAATATTAGTTTACAAAAATGGTGGAATGAGTCAACAAATATCTTTATCAAATATGAAGTCCATGATAATTTGGGGAAAGACTAATTGACAGAATTGTGTAATTACTGTACATTGATAAATAAAAAAAAATCATTCTATATGTTCATAACAGTGTCTCATTTTATGAAAGGGAAATTAAAATGAATTTGCATTACATGCAAATTGGAACAGAATGATATATTAGGCAGACAATGTGTCTCTTCAGCTGAAGGCAACTTTCATTCCTTCTGAAAATGTACGATTTCTAGGAAGCCACTACTTACTGTGATTGTTTAACGAAACAAGAGAGATGTCAATCCATTTTTTGTGTACTTCAACAAAAATTCATGTGAATTTAAATCATTTTGCACATAAAAAATAATCAATTGTTATTGTGATTAGAAACACAATAAATGCTAGCAGTGAAGCAAATTATAAACAAATCAATTTCAAACTGTTTCTAAGTTTAAAGTATTCACCTTGACTGAGAGATTGCACATTGCAATGTCCTTGCATTAGTCATTCCACCCAACCATAATTCCACATTTATATCTTGACTGGACTGAACAATTATTAAATATTAGATGTTAGCAACAAATTGATTTAAAAAGCTTCATTAATGAATGTGAGAATAATGAGATGTCCCATCTTGCTGTTCGACGGAGCAATGTGTAGAAATAAAGAATAATATTGCAGACAACAGTAATTTGAGTTTCCTGGATCTCAAATGCTGAGATTACTGTGATGTTTCAAATGAGCAAAAATCAGCTTATTTACAAAGAATGTTGCAAGGGAAATTGTTGGTGTTTTCATGCATGTATTGGCCTGAACAAACACGTTTTCATAATGTAGCATTGGCGCTAAAAAAATGTTTTGTTTTTAAAATATGCTTGTACCAAAGTCTAAGTTAAAGTGCTGTTATTGTAATTGATAATTTATTCTAGAATCCTGACAGATGAACTGATTTAATATTATGTTAACACTTTGTTCTGATGTTGATTGAATATTCATTCAGATTGATAAACTGAAAATTAAAATAGAAAAGGTAGCTTTCTGAATTGGGAAAAAAAACATTCAGCAACAATTGAAAACAATTGTTAATTATTCAAAAATTCAGGCAATGCAAGAGTGATATGCTTTCTTCCAATAGTTTTCTTATAGAGTTATGTCAATTTTATTTATGTCATTTTTATCATGAAAAATGTTAAACATTATTATTTAGACAGAATTAGGAGGAAAATAATTGGACCGTGAAAGTGAGCATTATCGTGATCAAAAGATGGAGTCAATGACATTTGGTACAGAAAGGAATTCTCATAAATGTGTGCTTCTGTTTCATTGACAACTACTGTTGCAAGAAAAAAAGGAAAGATCTCAACATTTACAAAGCAGTATTTTATTCTTATAATGAAATTAAAATCAAAGTCATTTTAGAAGTTATATGATTTGGAAAAATGAAAGTCATTTATCGTAACAATTGAGCTGAAGATAAGTTAACTTTCCCCCATTGTATCTTTTCAGTAATTTAAAATTTAGTGTTAAATTAAGAAACAATGCATGTACCTCGTTTGTCTTTTTGCACGCAACAAAAGCAAACTTGAAACCATTTTATCATGAAAATTATATCACTGAACATAATGATTGTACATACAATAAATGCTTGTGTTGAATTGAAATTACATCATAGCTGTAGGAGTATTTTCCCCTGACAGAGAATGAAGACTCAGGAGGCAGGCAGAGCTCAGACAAGTGGAGGATGTTTACTCATGCTGCAACCAGTTAATACAGGTATCATCCCCCGAGGCGAACCTCAGAAGGGAGGTCCATGACATACTGTAACGTGTAAAGTATCATTATACACTTTCTGTATTACATGGTCATATGCACTGTGCTAACAGCCCTTCCCTCCTCATACAGATAGCCAATCCTGTAATACACCTAATCACCTAAAGACTAGTCCCGGATTCCTTACGTTTCATGTTGTTTAACAGTTACTATAAACTCCAGGCGTTTGCATCTTTAGATTGATCTTATTCATTCGGATTTCACAGTTATTTGCTACACATTTTCGGAACTTTCAGGCTGTCTTACCTGTAGGGACATTTTAGAACATAGAACATAGAAGAATATAGCGCAGTACAGGCCCTTTGGCCCTCGATGTTGCGCCGATCCAAGCCCACCTAACCTATACTAACCCACTATCCTCCATATACCTATCCAATGCCCGCTTAAATGCCCATAAAGAGGGAGAGTCCACCACTGCTACTGGCAGGGCATTCCATGAACTTACGACTCGCTGAGTGAAGAACCTAAC
>NC_057720.1:91322189-91327861 GCF_004010195.1 Chiloscyllium plagiosum | reverse complement strand
AGTTAGTTAATCGCTTCCACCCCCCCCAAGAGCACTAGCAAACCTCCCCCCAAGGATACTGGTGCCCCTCAGGTTCAGGTGTAGACCATTTTGTTTTCTGTTAATCGTTGCACTTTTTATCACAGTCAATTATTCCTCATATTTTCCACTGTCCGAAATATACATGCACAAAGAAATACAAAATAAAGTTAATTTTAACTTATTTGTTGTAAGATTAGTCATATGAACTTGTATTATAAAGTTAGTGAAACAGTGTAAAATCTTGCATCCACTTTTACTGTCAGGACTTTGTTATTAATGAGCAGTGAACCACCTAACTTGAATTTATTACCTAAAGCGAGTTAACGTCACTTCTAGGCATAATGCTTGTCGATAAAATCTTATTTAAGCATTGGGAATATGTATTTATTTTATACTGCAAATTAACGCTATGATTCTAAACAATTTGTAATTAGAACTATCTTTTATGTTTTGAGTAACTTTAAAATAATAATGAATTCTGACAAACGACCCTAGTCTGTTTTCCCGATACTGACTTAGGGAATTAACTGAGCTGTATCTTGCACCTGATGTTTATTCATTCACTTGGACAATTATTCTTTCATTTATGAAGGTCAGAGCTGCTCGTTCGTCTGTGTGCCGGCAAATGATATGAATGTCCATTTCAACAGCTGTCTGGAATGCTGCATTCATGGCCTTGGAGTTCAAAATGTTCTTGCTTTTCTTAAGTTAAATGCTACAACAGAATGTTAGTCTTGCGTATTTCCCCTCGACCACCTCATATTTTAATTCTAAGGTAGCTGCCTCTTTTTGTTTGTCGGGCATTTTGTGTGAGCCAACAAGGACCATTCTGTTTCAGAAGGAGGCAGGCCACCCCTACAACAGCAAATCAAAAAGGATTCCAGGACTTTAATAAAAATCATCATTCGCTACCATTAGTAAACTGAGGAGTGCAATATATGTTCACTTCACTGAGCCATAATTCCACACTTAAGGCTGGATATACTGCATTTGATGAATTATTAAATATTAGACATAAGCAATAATTAGTCTTACAACAGTTCATAGTAAGCTTTAAAATGATTAGAAATCTCATATTGCTGTCCCCAATGTGTAGAAACGAACAGTAATTATTGGGCAGTAATTATACAACAATCAGGTCTGTCTTAATTTGTAAGGTGGAACATTATTCCAATGATTTTTGTGAACATTCAAATGATAAAGGAACAGATATTTACTTTGAGTGTTGACTAGGGAATCATTGTTTAGTTTGTGGTTGTGTTGAACTGGAGGTAACGATCCATTTTTTCTTTGTAATATTCGCGATAAGAAAGGATAAATGAAATCAAAATGTGAATTTGAAAACGTTTATTACAAAACCTGAGCTGATTTACTGTTTGATTTTTGAATGACACGGAAATAAAAATAAATTTTAGAGCTCTGTCAAAGTAAATGATTCAATGTTTCCAAACGGGTTTGCTTTGATGTTTATTATGTATTTACTAAGAACAGGCAATTGAGAATTAAAATGCTGGCATGATGGTTTGGAAAAGACATATGACGTTCAGTGAACATTGATCAGAATTGATTTCTCATTCAAAATTCTGAGATATTCAAGAATTCTATAATTGATGTCTTTGTCTTTCTTCTGGAGAAGTATTATGTATCATTCGAACAAATTATGTATTATATTTGATTCATGCAATTTTTCATTCATCAACATTTAGACTTTTGTCATCATTGCAAAGAAAATAAGTCGATAAGGAACATGGGTATCAGAGAAAAACACAGTCAACAACATTTATCGAATAAATTGTTTTAGTATTGTCTCTGAATAAAAAGATAAATAAGTTTAATGAGGGTCTGTTCACAATACGGAACCACAATTGCATTTTCATTGTGCTTTTTCGAGTGGAAACCCATCGGAAATCTTGCCTATATTCAGTACTTTCTACATCTGAAACATGTTACAATTAGCATCATCAGCCATAAATAACAAGTATCGTGTGTACTTCCTGAACTAAAATATAAGAGGCCAGTTGTTATATTTTTTGGGGCAAGTGATATACAAGTGCTTACCGTGGTGATTGCTCTCAGGAACAATAAAATAGTTACTCAGATTTTTCTACTGAGCAGTAATTAGATGGTCATGGATACAGTTCTGTCGTTTTACACGCAGTATTTTGTGTCAGCATTGATTTTCAATAGCATTGAAATATTTCATGTGAATTAGAAGCAGATTGCTATGTAAAATGCACTTTAACCATCGTGTAATAAGTTAGATTGGTGAAAAATATGCAAACACAGTGGTGATTGTGCTCAAGAACAATAAGAAACTTAAGTAATTCTACTGAACAGTTATTAGATGTTCGTGAAGACCTTTGTTACACCTCATGCTGTGTTTTGTGTGATCACTGATTTCAATCATTTTGAGATACCTTATGTGAATTAGAAACAGACTCAAAACTGCATGTCAAAGATCTGATTTAAATTAATCAATTTTTGATATTTACCAGGATTGCTATGTGAAACGCATCATGCAATTAGTGATTGTGCGCGATACGCAAAGTAAGTTTATAAAGGAGCACTCTCTGATATTTTGAAAGCTTAAATTCATATCAAGAGGTGAGTGGAAAAGTCAAAACAAATTTCAGACAATTCATAAACTGAACAATAATTGATTATTCACTTTGATCAAAGTGTATAAAATATTAGACAAATTACAATATTTAGTTATAAATGTAGGGAATCAGCTATTTAATGTTTAATAGGAAGGACATATGGTTATTACACTGAAGAATAAATCATTTTTTTCTGATTTATAACATTGCAGCATAAGATTTTATGCGTTGAAATTGTTTGAACTATGCCCTTTGGACAAAAATAATATCAGTAAATATCATTACTTCGACTCTTGCATTTTTAAGACAGCAACATTCTCAAATATTTTCCAAGCAATTTCGAATGAGCGGAAATGGATGTATACATTTTTTTGGAGACCTGACGGAAATACACAGGAGATATTTTGATTGTAGGAATGAACAACAGATGGTAACATATCTCGTGTAGAATTGAAAAGCAGTTCACTCAATTCTTGATTCTTTCTAGTCAACATTCAGAACTGCTGTGGAAATCCTCTGTTGAAGATGGGAATTGAGAACATGCCTCCTGATCTGGTAGGAGAGACACTACCAGATCTCCACAGGAATCCTTCATAATGTTCCCAGGAAGAGCAAGACAATAATCACATGTTTACTGTGGTTACTCAAGTGAAAACAAATCTGATGTTTAGCATAATAATTCTATTGGGAATTAAGTAGATAGCTTATGTGTGGAATGGACTGCACGAGAAACAGTAATTCACCATAACATTGGAATGAGTCAATAAATGCCTGAATTGCATATGAAATTTGTGATAATTCCTGAAAAGACAATTTGATATAATTGCATTATTGCTGCACACTGATAAATAATAATCAATGAAATAATTCCACATGTTCAAAACAGTTTGTCATTTGATGAAAAGAAATTTAAAAAGCTTTTGCAAAACATGTGAACTGGTAAAAATAATGAAGTAGTCATTCAATGTGACTATTCAGCTGAGGACAACTTTGGTTCCTTCGAAAAATTCCAAATTTTCCAAGAATTAAAAATGTACTGTCATTGTTAAATGGAACAACTGAGATGTAGATTCTTTTTTGCGTATTTTGAAAAATTGACATTAGGGTAATTATCACATGAGGTAACGTTATATGTTATTGTGATGGGAAACATAATAAAAGGTAGCATTGAAGTAAAATATGATCAAATCAATTCAACAATAATCCCACGTTTAAAATAAAAAAAATCACAATGATTGGGAGATTATACACTGCAATGTCTTTACATTAGTTATTGGATGGAAACATTATTCCACATTTATACACCTTGCTGGATTGAACAATTATTAGAAATTAGATATGAGCAACAAATATAGTTTTAAAATGTTATGAGTGAAAATAAGATGAATGAGGTTGCTACTTCCATGAGCAATATGTAGAAATGTTGAATGCTTTTCTCTGAATTTATAAGGCTGAGATTACTGTGACCATTCAAATGATTAAAAATCATATATTTACAATGAGGCTTGAAATCGAATTCATTGATGTTTTTTGTTGGCATGAAAACAAAATGGGTGTTTATATTGTAGCATTGACTCCAAGAAATAATCGATAAAGTAAAAAAAGTTCATTTGTTACAAAGAATAATTTAAAGTTTCAGTAATTACTGTAATGCCGATGAAATTATGATTGGTCTGAGAATCCTCCCGGATAAATTGATTCAACATATTGAATGTACTTTGTTCTGATGTTAATCGGTTACTCATTCAAATTGATAAACTGTTAAATGATATACACAAGGTAGCTAGAGAAATAGAAAAAAAAGCAATTCATCGATAATTGACAAAAATTGTTTCTGCTCAAAAATTTCGGCAACATAGCAGTCATATATTTCCTGGATCTAGTTTCTTGTGGAGACATGTGTATTTAATTTATGTAACTTTTATCATGATGAATGTTTAGACATTTGTGTCAGAATTAGGAAGGATATAAGTAGACAGTAAAAGTGAGTATTCCATTGAACAAAAAATGCCATCAAGGACATTTGATAGAAAAGGGAATTCTGATAAATGTGTGATTAATGTTCATCGTCAACTAACGTTGCAATAAAAATGTTTTTAAAAATGCTCACATCATCAAAGCAATCTTTACGTGTAATAAAATGAAAATAAAATCATTTTGGGATGCACATGACTTTAAAAGTCAAAACTCCATTTAATATGACATGCTAGCTGACGACTAAACGTTTTTCCACATTGTAGTATTTCCAAAAAATCAAAATTTCATGCTAGTTTAAATAAACAACAAATTGATGCAACTCCATTGTTTAATTGAACACAATAAAAAGAAATTTAAAACAGTTTTAACCAGAAAAATATTTCACTCTTAACGTGATCATTTGATACACAATAAATGTTTGTATTGAATTGAAATTTAATCAAAGCATATCAATTATGATACCACTGTTAAAATGTAAGTCAGCATTCGCTAGCATTGGTAAATGGTACACTGCTAAATGATTCCGACACTGACCCATAATTACACACATAAAGCTGGATATATTGGACTTGAGCAATGATTAGATATTAGATATAAGCATCAATTAGACTTATAAATAGTTTATAGCAAACTTAAAAAAATGACTAGAAATCTCATATTTCTGTCCGTTATTTATACAAATGAACAGTAATCACTGGAATGCAACACAATGCGCAGTGTCTTCGTTTAGAAAGCCGAGTACTAATCCAATGATTTCTGTGAACAATCAAATGAGAAAAGATCAGATACATGTTGTGAATGTTGGAGGAGAAATCATAGGTTGGTTGCTGGCTGTGTTCACCCGGAATAAAAGATCCACTTTTGACTGTAATGTTGGCACTAAGAACTAATGGATTAAATTAAAATGTAAATCTGGCGATGTGTGTTAAAAATCCTAAACTGAATTACTGTATGACTGTTGGAATGACATTGAATTGGTAAGAAATGACAGAACTCTGGCAAAGGAAATGATACAATATTTCCAAACGGGCTTGCTCTGATGTTTATTATATATTTATTAGGATCAGTGAACTG